>NW_017295587.1:387342-390245 GCF_001594075.2 Trachymyrmex cornetzi
TAAAAAATTCTGAAAAAATTGTCAGAATTTTATGAGAAGAAAATAAATAGTTTTTGTCTCTTGCATTTTTTTCTGTAAAGTTGATAGTATTTGAGTAAACATTTATTCAAAATTAATATTTTGCAATTTTTAGTAATTAATATCTTGTTAACTATTGCGAAAATTACAAAATGGTAGAGGACTTTTCGACTCAGTTTAGTCCGCTCTATCTACACAGAAGTGATTGGCAAAAAAGGTCAGGACACCCTGTATATATATATATATATATATATATAAAATATAAATTCATACCAAAATATTTAAACACCAAGCTCTGTTTAGACCAAATATAGCACTTCTTTTATTATTTAATTAGATCTATCCATTAACTTATTATAATTATAAATTTACTATGATATCTACAATAAATCGTATAAACTTCCAATAAACCAAGAAAACAATATTGTTCGAGTTTTCAATTAAAACTTTCTTCAAGTTTTCGATAGATAAAAAATTTATAACGTCTCTCCGATAAAAAAAGAACTGTCATACAACTGCGATGCTTCGACCGATACCGACGGCAAAGGCTATTTCGTTGCAACTTGATCCACACGACTCCAATGACGGGTCATCCGATAAAGCCGCGGATGGGCATTTCGGAACACAGACATTATTTACATTTGAAACAACGAAAGAGACCCGTTCGAGCTCGGAAAAGCACGGCGCGACGCCACCACAAACGTCCTTTGTGTCGCCTATCCGTGGGACGTCAAGCACGAGGGCACGTGGAACGGGCAGCCGGATCCAGTAGCGCAAACACTCTTCTGTATAAACGTACACATACATATTTGCGTGCATACTTACACACGCGTCCCACCATTGGGTGTATATGCACGTGCGCCCAGGCACGCGGACACGCCCGCGCGTGGATGCAACGGATAACATGCAATTACGGGCCGTGTCATCTACCTTGTCTTGTCCCCGTTCTGTGCGCGCGCGGCGTTATCTCTCGTGGAACGCCTGCGGCATGCGTGGCGAAAACGACGAGAGCATGCCGAGTATGCCGATAACGAAATGTTACAGCCGAGCTCCTATGACATGCCTCGATCGACAGCGACGATCCTGCAAGGCTGACCCCTTCAGCGAATTCCTTCGCGTTGTGGTACTCGCTATTGATCAATCAACCGGTTATCGGTGAAATCGTAGACAATCGTGAATACACAGCAAAATACAGGCTGTACGCAAATAATAATTACTTGTTTCAAATATTTCAAAAGTTCATATATCCGCAAATTTACTATAAATTTATCACAAGCAACAAATTTATTCTGTGAATCCTAGTAAGTTAGTATTTTAATTAAGATTCTTAAATTAAAACAAATTTGATTTCTTATTTATAAATTCGCTTCTTCGATCAATTTTATAATGTATTCTTTAAAAAAATTGATTTTTGTTTGGAGTATGTAATAATGAGTTTTTCTAAAATTTGTGATAAGTATGTATTTTAAGATTGTTATCAAGAAATATTCTTTGTTAAAGGTAAACGTTGTTTAAAAGAAAGAAGATATACTGAATAATTACTTTTCTTAACAAATAATATTTTTCTGTAGGTAGATTAATTGTCAGGTTTCGCTCGCGTGCGAAGGTGGAATTTTTTATCTTAATTTAAAAGAGATTTTTAATTCATTGTGTCACTTCTTTACTTCAGAAGTGGTAGAGTTAAATTCAAAAAATTAGGGATGGCAATCACCTAAGAAAATTAAAATTTTTTTCTTAGTTTTTTTTCATTGCAGAATCATGTAGTGTAGAATCATAGCTTTGAAAGAAAACCATTAAAACAATAATTAAATGTATCAAATATTTATTTACCGATGTAAGAGAATAAAATGGTTTTGATCAGTGAGAGGCTACCTGTGTCGAGTTATAGCAATTAGGATGTTCTAGAAAAGAAAATTAAAAAAATTAATTATTTTAAATAAATTTTATATAAAACATTAAATAAAAAGTAATACATATTATTCTTTAAAATTCTTGTAATTAAGATAATGTCCAAACAAATATTTATTAATATTTAATTTTTTCAGTATAAAATTAGCATGTACGAATAGAACTGAATGAAAAAAAGCTTCCATATTTCAATAATATAAAATTTTATAAAGATATTACAAAAATGAGATATTGGAAAGAGTTACAAAACTCAATTATTAATTAATACAATATTACAAAAATTAAAAAATGTCAGGAATACCAGAAAATAGTACAGCAAAGCTATTTAAAGAAATAGAAAATTATTTGAAATATAATTTATAAGTTCTTTCACCGTTCAGGAACAATTATTACGCATATCTCTTTGTTTTCTATAGTGCCAATAATGTAGTAACATTATCGAAATGACAATTATATCTTCGAAGCGTTATTACCATAATAAACTCGCGCTAAAAACCTTTTTAGTGGTTGAAGCATTTATATACGGGCGCATAACTAGCATATAATTAAAGATCCGCAGGTATATCCCATAAAACATACAACCTAAGGCTGTAAACCAACATGACAACACATGTTTACAAGTCGAGTATAGTAATTAATCTAACACGAACTATCGGATTTATAGATTATAAATGGCTTTTTGCGACTAATTATCGACTTACTGAAAACTCAGGCCCTTCACAACCATCGGAAAATTAACCAGATTTTAAGCATATCGGATGAAGGCACCAAATAATTAATGCGAAACCCGAACTTTGCGCACATGAAGGTTGTCAGATAAGACGGTCAATCTATCGACAGGAGGGACGGTCTCATTAAGTTAATGGAACTGTTCGTCATGAGGTATTTTTGCGTGAGTACGTGCGAATACATGGCCGAAGTATCGAAGGAAAGAGAGACAGAGAGAGAGAGAGAGAGAGAGAGAGAGAGAGCGAGAG
>NW_017295587.1:390296-424995 GCF_001594075.2 Trachymyrmex cornetzi
AGAGAGAGAGAGAGAGAGAGAGAGAGAGAGAGAGAGAGAGCATGCTCGCCCACACGCGAGAGGGAGAGAGAAAGAGGGGAGAGAGGAAAGAGAAGATGGTACGCGCAAGTAAGAAGAGAAGGAGGAAAACGAGGAGGAGGTCGACGCTGCCGTGTCACTACCACCTGACGCCGGTAGCCAGTAGGTAATTACCTGTACCTGAACTCTCGACAAACTAAACTACCTCACGGCTTATGCGATATGACGGGGAGCCTGAGTACACACAAGCACCTTCCACCGCTTGCATAAAGGCAAGGTGGTTACACGGGGCGTCGTCGTGATATCCCACGGAAAAATCCCCTCGATAGTCTCGGTAACTGCCGCGAAGATGCCGGCAGGAAGATCACGAGTGGCGATTGCGAAAATAGTGTTTGCCGCAACGCGATAACTGGAATCGATTAAGTATATAGAAAAAAAATAAGAATGATAGAAAATATATATGAACAAGACTTTGAGAATAAATCAATATTATTAAAGAAGGAGCATGAAAATCTATGCAGATTCTTATAATAAAAACAATTTTGTATACCATCACTTCATTTAATAACAAAAGAATAAATTCGACCTTATATCATTAAATCATCCTCAGTATGTATAATAATATTAATAATTTAATGTTAATAACGATGTCAAATAAATATATACAAAGATACATCGTTTGCTTGTCGCTCGCATGCCATTTCGACTATATGAAAATTCAACGCAATAAAAAGCAAGGAAATCGCGAGGGGATTAATTTGACACCGTTATTTAGGTTGAATTATTTGTGAATTTTAAATTGCAAACGATATTGAGAATGACCTGAATGGCTTTTATTCTTTTATTGTTAAATGAATTGATGGTATAGAGAATTGTTTTCGCTATAAAAACCTGCGTGGGCTTTCCTTCCTTAATAATGTTAAATAATAGAAAAACGTCCACGCAAAGTACAGTTGTTATTTTGATATGAATCGTAATTACGTGACAATCATTGTGACCTTTCGGCTACAAGTTTCTTTCGTGCAACGTTTCTCGGTGCGTAAAACGCACGATAAATCGTTACTCTCTAGTCGGTTTGTTAACAATTTGTCACACGCCTCTTTCTGTTATCTGTCGGCGAATTAATTTGCCGGTTGACGGGCGAACGGGTAGGACAGAATGTTTAATTGCGATCTGTAAATTCAGACGTAACATTTGTAACAATATTATTCGATTGTAATACGCTATAAATATATGATAAACATTGCAGGCTCTCTCCGCTGATGTTTATTCGCTTGCGATTTATTAATGTTGATGTCGTTTTATGGGTGATAGCCGTACAAGTCAAAGTAAAACGCCACAGACATGGATTTAATTAATTACGTTGCTGCAAGCGTTTTCTTTACACACGCCTGTAACAAGTTTCCACCGAATTTATCGAATCGGAACAATTTTCTGTTCGTTTCTATTCCGAAGCGATTAAATACAGCCGAGCGAGCCGATAATGAGTGGGACTCTCCAATGACGATGACTTTACAATACGAAATCATGGCGACGCATACATCTCTGTGGTGCAACGATTGACATCTATGCGGGTGCAAGCATCCAGAATCCATCCATTTTCGAATCATGTCTCAATGCTCCGACGATTAAGTGGGCAACGCGATAAAACAAAGATTGATTATACCCAGGACGAATTCGGCTCACGGACATGTACGGTGCTAAACGAAAGCGTTGACATAATGCGGTTGCTACTGTAAAATGATCTATTTCTCTAAAAAAAAATGGCAGAAAAATAACAATTTTTATAAAACACTTAATTTTTTATTTTTACATATAATTACACAAATTATAGAAATCAACATAATGTAATAAATACAAGAAAAAGGCAAAAATATCTTCCAAAAATATTTTCTTGGTCAAAATTATTAGCATAACTAACAATTAATGTGTATTCATATTAATAATACACCTTAATTGTCAGTTGTGCTATGTTTGCACAATTTAGTGTTTTTCATGAAACAAGACGTCTGTTTTTTATTCCTGCACTAGACTGCACTAGAACTCTCTTTCTCGCTTTCGCCAAATATTAAACAATATATACCTGTCTTATTTAAAGTTCCAAAAGTGTACACTAGTTCAGTCACCGAAAACAGACCTAAGAAGAAACGTGAAGAAGTCCCGACATTCGTTCTTTGTATCATTTAGTTTAGTTTTTAACTGAGCTACAAGAAATAGTGGATTATTTTTCAAACTGAAATAATAATGGCTGCGAGCCGAGCTGGATGTTTATTGCAAAAATTTGTATGATGATTGTAATAAACAATGAAACAGACATTTTAATCTCTATATTACGCTATTTTCAATATTAACAGAAACAAATCATTTTGCACAGCATATAAATAATACGAATATTGAACGGTATACAGTTTGAAATATAAAAATTATGTCATTACTAAATCACTCACAAATCTTACTGAGGCGTTACCAGAACTTGGTCACAAACCGGATTATTTTTCTTCTGTGATTAAATTTATTTATGTCAATTTATGTTATTGTATTATAAATATAAAGTATAAAGTAACAGTTTTATAGAAGTAAACAGCTGCTATTTTTTAAAATACTGACTTTATTCTATAATAATAATCTGCTGTACTAATGCTATCGTATAGCACTGTACGTATATAATTCTCGTGCTCTCTTCTCCCAGTCCGAAAAATTTCAGACCAGACGTGAGCTCGCCACGCAATTGCGTATTCCTAAATAAAATTATAATTATAATTATGCCCGCGATATAATAACATGCAAATAATGAACGATATAATTATGTAAATAGATTGTAATGAAGTAATTAACAAACATGATTATTACATCGAATAATGTTGCGGTATAATTATTCCGTTATTGCGGCAGGTAAATAATTGTGATATCAGTTGTCACACGTATCTGATGTATTGCCATTTAATCTTGTCATAACAGTTAGCGTAATTTAGTCATTATTAAAAATGTTTCAGAAAAAGAAAAAAAAATGGGAGGAAGATTAGATACGAGGGTAGTTTGGAAAGTTCTCGGCTTGGCACAGAAATAACACCACAAATATCAACCTGCTATAATTTTAGATAAGTTTGATCCCGCCCAGAACTACTATTAAAATTTCAGATGCATTCATTAATTTCTTTGTTTCGCTCATGTAAAGCAACCAACGTTTGGTTCCATCATGGCAATGCACCCGCTCATACTTCTTCAATTGCAGTCGCGAAATGATTGTATAAATTGCTCTTTGAATTGTTTCCATGCACACCATATTCACTAAATTTAGCCCCCAGTGGCTTTTTCCTTCTTCTAAACATGAAGCAAGGAAAAGATCCGTCTCAAATTAATCTGATGAAGATGAAACTAACTTTGAAGGTTTGAGAAATCATATACAGACGATATAAAAAAAGTAAGAATATCATTAGAATAAATGTAGTTAACTGAAGAGGACTTATGTTAAAAAATAAAAAAAATTTTGCCAAAAATACGTTTTTTATCATATAAGAATTTATCATAATAGAATTTTTCGAGCTACCCTCGTACATCGGACGTGTGTTCGGAGAAAGACGGTAAGGTCTTATTGGATCTCATTGGCCGCGAGTCCACATTTGTCAAAGTTCTCTGCGCATGTAGCCAAGGTTAAAGACCGTCGGCGTGCAAGAGCATGTGCACGACACGCGAATGTTTAATCAGCGTCGCGTTGTGATTGCACGCGACTGTCACTCAGCTGAACTTGTGACGAGTGCAATCTTGCCGGCTGCGCCAATGCAGCCGCGCGTCTTTCGTTCGTACCGTCGCACGTGTATGTGTGCCTATATGCCCGTATGTATAAGAAACCTGGAGAGAAGGTATCTAGCTGGGTGATGGTAATGGTACAGCCGCGCTGCTACCACCGTACCGCCGCCACCACCGCCGTCGCCGTCGCTGCTGCTACCGCTGCTGTTGCTGATGTTGCTATCCCTTCGGCCAGCTGTTACTTCCTGCAGCGGTTCTCCATCCTTGTCTCTCGTCCGTCGCCCCGCAGCCCGCTCCACCCTATCCTCGGAAGCTTATCAGGAGAAACGCTCTCCTTCGCTGATTTCTTTTGATCGTGACGAACATCCGCGGTATTCGATAACGTCGAGCAAACGTTGGTCGTCATTTTTTATCACAATAACGGGTTGAACTTTCCATTTGGTGACACGAATCGACACAAGTGTCGTTCTACCTTTGTTATTCACTAAACTGTCAAGAAAGATAGACTGATGTGTGTATCGACTTGTGTCACTAAATGGAAAGCACCTGTTATATAGATTAAATTGGATTGAGGTTGAAAGCTCTGACGATCTCTCTCTCTCTCCGCGGAAAATATAACGATTAGCCGTAGAATCATTCGAAAAAGAAGTGTTCAATTTTTGTCTCCATTTTTTAAACACTTAAAGATATTTTAAACTTTTTTAATAAACAAAACACTATATGTTCAAATTTAAAACACAGTGTTTTGTTTATTGAAAAAGTTTGAAACGTCTTTAAAAAACGGAGACAAGAATAAAACATTTTAATATCTTAAAATTAAACACTTTTTTTTCAGTGATGTCGTTTAAAAAATATCGAAAGAGTCAATCTGCATTTTCCACCTTTTATTGATTTTGTAAAAATGAGGCTCCTAATGCAAAATTTATTTTAATAACGCTCCGAGTAAACGTGATGTAAATATGATCTGCATGAAATTACTCGAAGCATTTTAGGTTTTAGCTTTTTACAATACGGATGTCATAAATTTCGGTACATATGTGAAAGGAGGCATGTACCATAGAAAATTTCGGACAACCGCGCGCCATTTTTCTGCAGAGCTCCGTTTGTCTTCGTCGGTAATAGAAAATCAAAGTTTACCCATGTGGGTTGTCCTTGCGGACCATATGCGCGCATACATACACACACACATACAAATACACACACATACAAATACACACACATACAAACACACACACACACACACACACACACACACACACACACACACACACACACACGTGCGGGACCTGAAGGCAGCATCTGAAGTGTCGCGGCTGCTCGATGCCGCGGGTAAACTTTTCTTTGAGTTCTGCTCGAAGATATCCGTTATCCATGATAATATCTACATATTCGAACGATGCACAATTTCATCCGTAAATCTGCGTCACACGAGTCATTTGAATTTTTTTTTATATACTTTAGCTCGCACATTTCTAGTGCAAAAATGTAATCGCTCTGCTTCCAGTTTATTTACAATCAGTCAATCATATTGAAATTGCACTAACACTAGGAGTACCAATGTTTTTTTGTGTACCCATTATAAAGGGAGAAACAAGCGAGTAAATTACTTTAAAAATAAAAAAAGAGATGAAAAATGAAATATTAGTATAAAGAATATAATGATTGAAAAGTCGAAAAATTTCAGAATCCTATTTTTTCGCAAGAAATATAATATTAATTAAAAAAATAGAAACGGTCAATAATGATTGCTTGATTCTTCTATTATTAAATATATTGCAATAATGTACTAAGAACTAGATATAAGTTCCATTAAATACACAAAATGGATTTTCATGCTCATACGTGTACCGATATCTCTCGTGCATCAAATTGTTTCTCACTGAAGCTCTTTATTTCTTCGTAGCACGCATCACAGCCAGACATTCCGCAACGATGAAGAAGTTCTCCGCAAACTATTACGTCAATCAACCGTTCCTTCCATAAGTTACTTTCGCCGCACTGTTACTGACGTAAGCCATTCGCGCAATTAGCAGTTACGCTTACAGCGATCCTTACTGTTTTCGCAGTTGCATGGAACTTCGTATGACTTCACAGAAGTATAAGATTGTTACACAAGTTTATGTAGCAATTTATTTCGTAAAATTTGTCATTGAACTACTTTCGCAGCTTTTAAATCTCTATGAAATCAACAGTTATAATCCACTTGCAGAATTTAAATATAAATTAATACAGTTCTAATTTTTTCCTCTCCGAAAAGAAGAGATTAAACATTTCGAAATATATTTCTGAAAAGTGTCTTTTAATTTAATTAGACATAAAGTTTTAAATGTAAATGTCTAGAGATTCTGAAAATGAACTGTTTACTTCATAAGGTAATTTTTAGAACAATGCATGTTAAAGCCGTTATACCCTGATTTAATCTGAGTCAAAGTAAAACATTTTAAATTATAAAATACATATTTTATCTAACAATAAAGTGTATTGCAAACTTCACGGTTTATCTCGCGTTTCTAAATTTATATTAAACAAATATCTTTTCGTCAACTTGTGTACGATAGATTTAACGTGCACCGAGTGCTTGATCAAATTCTATTAGACGTAGAACTTTAGAGTCAAACCTGTCTAATAGTCCTTATCTATGAATTTGAGAAAACGCGAAAAATGATGATACCGCTCAACAAGTATCATTATAGTTATCGTTGATTCATTAAAAGTACACCAAAAATTTGAATTTGAGATTTATTGGGAGCTTTCCAGCAAGAGACACAAATTGACACAAAAGTCATCCTGTCCTTGTTCGATAAATAATCAGTAAGGAACAAAGACAGAATGAACTCTTGTGTCAATTTGTGTCTCTGCTGGAAAGCTCCCTTTATTTATTAACATAAATGACGTACTGATCACAAAAGAACGTATGCTAATCGCAGTTGCTAACTGCAACTGCACCCAGATTAGCACCCGGATTTACGCACTCGAGCCATACGCAAGGTTCCGCACGGGGCAAGGTGGTCTTCGTGGGCGATGTTCGACGGGGTACGAAGAGAGCGAGATCGATAAAGCGCACGTGCTCCACGCGGCTGAGAGTCCCTGGCTGGAAGTAAGTACGGTGGGACTCAGCTGTCGCCTCCTAATTGCCGGGACAATGCAACAGATGGCTTTGATCGCAATCCCTACCCACGGTCTTCCCGCTCTCGAATTCTCCTTCGTTCTCTCTCTCCCTCATCCCGAACAGAGCTCCCTTTTCTTCCGCCCCTTTCGCCGCCGCCGCCGCCGACGCCGACGCCGCCGTTTTTCTCGCATCCTTCTTCTCGCGGGCCTCCTCCCCGCCGATTCGATCCCGACATCTCGCGACTCCATGTGTTCGATTTCATCTCGCCGACAAGCGTACCACTTAAGCACCGAGGACGTCATCCTCGGATTTCATCCTGGTCACTGTTTCCGTCTGATCGATTGCACACTTGAAAGTTAACGCGTCACGCGATGCCTAATGTCTTTTTTTAACTTGGCTAAACGCAGAGGAGGGAGAGACGACGTATACGGGCCGTTCCCCTGAACTTTAATCAAAAATAATTGGACTTCTGTTGATAAATCTCTTTCTGGTCTTGTTATGCCATAAATATCGAAAAACGCTAGTCGTGGTTTAATTTCATTTCCTGTCTCTTTTCAAAAACAGAATTACACAAAGACAAAGGATTCAGCTTCGATTAATTTCAACTATTACAGAAACCAACTGTAAAAAATAAAAAAAAATTTTTTTAAATGGCCCAGTTAACATTTATGGGAATAGAGCAGCCTCAGGACAATTTCGTTATCCTAAAAGACCATGTCAGTAATTAAATTAAACATCGCTTTCAAAGGGGCTCTACTGTATATTCAGTACATCCATAAAGCTAAATAACATCTTGAGATTTCGAAGCGCATCACTAACTTATTCTCCCGTTAGTGCCCTGATACCGTGAGCCCTTCAGTTTTAGGGGAAGATTCTCGGTAGCGAGAAGAGAGACGGACGTAACGCCGAGGATGAGCTCCAGGTCGTAAGCCGCACCCCGTAAGTACACGCGGTGTGCGGGTGACTATCGCGAAATACACCTCGAACGGCGTAGCGTCGGGGATGCCCCGGCAGCGCGGTCGGATATGATATCAGCCCCGAGCAGAATCCCAGTGGAAGTGTCGGACGTGCCTTATCGCGTCTGGACCAGGCAGTCAGGCGGCGCACAAACCTAACCGACACACACCGGGCCAGCCAAGTTGACTGACTGCTCGCAGGAGTTTCGCCATCATCCCCCACGGAGCATATTCTATCGCTCTCTCTTTCTCTCTCCCTCTCTTACTCTCTCTCTTTCCCTCTTTTGCCTTGGCCTGTGATCTCTTGCATTACGTTTCCGTATACATATACACCACGTGCGCACATGTATGCTTCTATGCACCTAAATTCGTATTAAAGACCGCGATAGACATGTACAAAGCCGCCAAGCCCATTAACTATCAATGAAATACATAATGATAAAATAGAACTTTTCTTTTCATTTCTTTCTAATTAGGAGATCATTGTGTTTTTAATACGTCGAGAGTTTCTATCATATTTTTTGTAAAGAATTCAAATCCAAGCGGAGATAATATTTTTCACAATAAAATTATTTGAAGGTTTTAAGAATGCTTATCAGCATCAGATTATTAAAATTTTTCTAGGACGTCTGTGAGCATCAATATTATTAAATTGCTCAATTTAATTTGTGACATTATTACTCTAGTTCCAGATTTGCATTTCAAAAAACTGAAATTAAATTATTTGACGCAGTTTGTACATGATTGAAAAACATGTAGGTAATCCAACAGTAAACCAGTAGTACACTATGAACCGTTGCGATATTTCGTAAATGTGTTAGCAGATTGTGCTGCTATCATGCAGCGACTCGCATTTGAACCCCTCCTCGGCTACCCAGTCGACTGGCAGATCGCGTCATATAATGTCACATTTAAAAAATTTTGGCTTGCAAAGTAAGTTTTTTTCGTAAGTTTTACGCATTTTTTATGTTTTTGTTGTTATACCTATCATTTTTTCATTGTGCAATAGTTTTGTGCGCACATTTGGCTTTATTATTCTGTAAGCAACTTTCTGTTATATATATTATATTTTACCACATTATTTAAGAGATTATCGTGGAAAAGGTTAGATGGTCTACAATGAATCATTTTGACGTAATGAACAATGAACCATGGTATATTGTAGACCACATAACCTTTTTTACGATAATCTTCAAAATAATAATTCATTGTAATAATTATTTAGAATACGGCCTCTCTCCCCACCTAAAATCTCAATAAAAATATACTCATTTGACGCGTTTTCACTCAAAACGAAAGAAAAACACGGTGGTCGGCCTTGTGAATCCTCACCACCTTATAATTATCTATTTTATAAATAAATTTCAAAATATAGCAAATCTAAAATAATCCCAACAATTCGCAGTATAAAATATGTAGTTTATTATTAAAAATAGCATGGTTCATTGTGTACACACCCCTTGTACACAATGAACCACTTCCCGATTTTGTAAATAATCGAAATTGTGGCTAAATTAAAAAAATAACTTAAAAGTTATTGTTTACAGTATGTAGCCAATTAAATTCATAAACTGTATGCCAAAACTGAGATTTTCAATTCAATAATTGAAAAAGATATAAGCCTCTGAAATTTACATGGTTCATTGTTGGATCACTTATCCTAGTATGTAAATTCATATTGAATTATTTAAACACTAAAGATGAAGCTTAAGCGTTTAGAGTCTTTATCTCCTATTTGTTTTGTAAAGGATTTTTTAATCATATATTAATCGAACGGCACACCTCGCATCGACACGTCTATGACGATTTTATATAGCGTTGCGTCAACAAAAAGCGATCCCGAGACGAGCAAAGAGGACATGAGAGAGAACCCGCGCTCGGACGCGATGACGGGCTTTGATGTGCCAGAAGGGGCTTTTTTCCTGAGCCCCGGTTTCCAAGTTAGCTGCGGGCTCGCCGCTCGTCTAGATAACCGGCTCGGGCTGAATGTACGATTCGAGCGAGAGCGCGTGGACTGGATATACGGGTACCGCCATGCAATATTCCGAACTAATGTACGACGCGCCCACAGCGTGGGCTCTCGCGCGGACATCGGCGAGGTCGTTCCTTTTAATTTTCAGTTTCGAGGATCGGGGTCAACTTCCGGGGACACTCGTTGGGAAAGAGCGTCACACGATCTACCTAACTAGGTTCGTACTTTGAAGACCTTTCGGAATTATTAAATTAGAGCCCATGTTTTTAATACTATAGAAGTACCGAATGGTTACATAAAAAGAACGGTTTTGCTAAAATATCTAAAAATTTAGCCACATTCAGATCTAAAAATCATTTGTTAGACTATCAAAATAATTATGTAGAACGCTCAAACTGATTTCTAGAATGTCAAAGCTTTTTACAGCATTGCTTATCATACTTGAGATTCCTACGTAATTATTTTAATAGTCCAATAAAACTATTTTTAGAACTATGGTATATATACTTAAATGTTTAGATTTCAGAAAATTGTTTTTTTCTTGGCATTATTGAAGAAATTCTAAAATTTTTTAACTTTTCAATAATTGTCTTTTATACTAATAAAATATTCGGTTCATCATCTTTTTTATTTTTATAATAATTTATTCACTTAATTCTTTTAGTGAGTAAAAAAATATTAATACTTTCAGTAATGAAGCTGACAAAATGTTGGAAAAAAAATTATATATATAGGATAGGCCAAGGCGAATCGAATCAATAAACTTTGAGACAGTTGTTGTCAGTTTTTTATTTCAAATAGGCTAGTTACTTTTGCGTTGTATAGAACTGTTGTCTACTGCTTTTTTTGCACTGAAAACAATACACAACAGTTCTATACATTTCAAAGCTAATATTGATCCGATTTTGGATTCTACATATTTCTATTCTACATATTTCTATTCTATTCTACATATTTTAAAGTTATATACGTCCATTGTTTTCGTATTAAACTTACAAACTTTGCATAGGTTTACGTATAATTTACACAGTAGTTGTGTTCGCTCGAATTGAAATTTTATTAATTTCTACGCGATTTCAGTTACCTGTATCCATTTTAATTAAAAAACTTAATAATTTCGTCAGCAATTTAAAATTGGCTGTCGCATGGCGATCTTGGCAAGTGACAGATTGTAAGCGACAGCATGACGACTGACAGCTGCGCTAAGCACGGAAATCCGCGTTAAGGATGAATAAAAAAAAATAATGTACCGTGATGCGAATCTGAAATTAGATAAACTGCACTTACCGCACCTGTGCGCTACACCATCGACACGCTCTCGAACGAGAAACGTCGATATCCCGAATTAATAGAATAGCGACCTCCCGCTAGTTCGATTCAGCTGGGTACCGAGCGATTTGTTTTTTCCGGTCGTGCGATAGATCAAATAGACTAGAGTGGCCACGTTGTTAATTTTCAAACGACACGTGTCACTCCGCCGACGCGTTATTACAACATATTGCCGACTGTGATGGAAGTGAAGAGGATATTAACAACTCTGAACGTCAGGTATTCTACGCAACGAGATACTTCGAATCATTGGTGACCGTGTCATAATTAAACCTAAAGTAATAATGATACGTAATCATTCGCGTGTTAATGATTAAAGTTTCATATATTTCAATTTCGATCCCATTTTATGCCTTTTAATGCACTAAAAGGATTTTCTCCCATAACCACATATCACGAAACAACAGTCTACTTAATTCCATTATGTCATATCAAGAATCTGTCAATATGTCAGTTTACATTTTGCAAAGCATGACATTATACGAAACTAGACTATGGCAAGAAATCGATACGTCAATGCAAATTGATATTTACACATTAGCAAGTAGGTTGACCTAATCGATCGTCTTCCAAGAAAGCAGAAATTCGTTTATGAAGATATTCGTCGGCACTAGACTCTATTAAAAGCTTCCAAAATGTGGAAACTACCCCAAAAACGATATTAATATATTTTAATAAAATAAAATTTTCTCAAGATAATCGATTTTCATGTATGAGGATTGATATTATTTCAAGAATACGTAGAAAGCACCTATCGATTCACTGCTTTTTTGTCACGCAATCGATATCTTTTCAACGACACTGAGAGAAAAGCGTTTGTGACTGTACACATAATTGCAAAAATTGGAAAAATAATTATAGTTAGGAGCTCTATTGTTATAATTATTATTGCTACAATGTTAGTAGATAATAATTATACATTTATAGTTTTATACACCAAGGAGAATGAATATATACTGAGAAAAAATATACTAAATTTTAATAAATATTTGTTTGAATAGTGCCAACCGAACATTTACGTAAAAAAATATTTACTCAATAAAAGAATGATTGTTAAATCAAATTAATGGTTTTTATAGCAAATAAATATATTTTTATATTTAGTAAATATTTAGTAAATATTTAGTTTGTTACTATTCAAACAAATGATTTACTAAAATTTAGAATATTTTTTCAGCGTATTTTTCTTGAAAATAATCATAATTTTTAGTCGTTTTTGGAAACCCCACATGTCGTTCTCTTGCATCCAAAGTGATACAATTGAAAAATATGATTTTCCAGTTATTACTATGAATAACTTTGGTAAAGATTACTCTATCAATCATTAAAAATAAACTAATTTAACAATCCGTTCGCCAAATAGCATAATCACATTAGGGTAACTCCGGTATATATGCCGCACTTATCAAAAACTTAATTTATTAAGTATTATTTACTATGTTTAAAATAAACAAACTATATCAGTAAAAACTTTGTACTGTCTACTACTATGAAAAAAATATTAGAAATCCGAAATAGTTTTCGTATTAAAAAATAAACTTTTTGAAAAATCTTGCATTTTTGCTATATATACCAGGTGTACAAGTATGAAATGCGGATTTTTTTCCAAAAAAAAAAAACACGTTAAATTCGGAAGAATGATAAAAAGTGGTTTATTCAAAGTATGCTCCATTGCTAGTTACACATTTTTCCCATCTTTCGGGTAATTTGTGGATACCACGCCAGTAAAAATCTTCCCCTTTTGCCGCGAACCATTCATCGAGCCATTTCTTCACATCTTCGTATGAACCAAAGCGCTGCTCAGCAAGTGCGTGACCCATCGATGCAAACAAGTGGTAATCGGAAGGAGCCAAGTCTGGTGAGTAAGTCGCATGGGCTAGCACTTCCCAGCTGAGTGCTTCCAACGTGTCGCGAACCGGTTTTGCCGTATGTGATGGAGTATTGTCATGAAGAAAAATGATCTTATGTTGCCTTTTTCGATATTCTGGTCGTTTTTCGAGTAGCGAACGGTTCAAATCGATCAATTGTTGTTGGTAGCGTTTGGTATTAACCGTTTCAGCAGGCTTTAACAGCTCATAATAGACCACACCCTTCTGGTCCCACCAAACACAGAGCATCGTCTTCCTGCCAAAGCGATTCGGTCTTGCGATCGATGTGGCCTGGGTCTACCCATGATTTTTTGCGCTTGGAATTCTCAAAATATATCCGCTTTTCATCCCCAGTAACGATACGATGCAAAAACGACTTTCTTTTGTATCGTTCGAGCAAAATTTCACATGTGTTTTTGCGCCTTTCCATCTGCCTCTCGTTCAACTCATGTGGTATCCATCTGCCGACCTTCTGAATCTTTCCCATCTCTCGTAGGCGATTGGAAACAACTTGTTGACTAACGCTCAATTGCTCTGCGAGTTGTTTTTGTGTTTGTGAATCGTCTTCGTCCAACAATGCTTGCAATTCTACCTCTTCATACCTTTTTAGCGGTTTTCCGTGTTCCTTGTCTACAATATCGAAATCATTACTTTTGAAACGCCGAAACCATCGTTCACACGTATCTTGCGATGGAGCATGTTCACCATAAGCTTCTCGAAGTAATTTCTTTATTTGGCACAAATTTTGACATATTGAACACAGCAAAACAATACTATGCAAACACTTTTTCAATTTATCACTTATGTGCGTTTGACACTTGTTGATGGCACAACAAAATGGCATATACGTAAAATCTTTATACTACACACTGCATTGGTGCACCATCTGTTGTCTCAAATCCGCACTTCATACTTGTACACCTAGTAGATAATGGGTGGGATATATGGCAAAAATGCAAGGGTTTCAACAAACTAAACAAAGAATACGAAAGCAAAGCACTTGTATTTTGCTATACAACATGCTTTACTATTCCTCTACACGTATGTATCACGAAAAAACCACTAGGTCTTTTACACGCCTTACAGTAATCATTTTATGTAGATTATAATTTATGATGATGCTACTTGTTACACACACAGTGACAAATCGATTCAACTCACAATAATTTCATTAATATTAACAATAAGAAGCTGAAATTATAACTCTATACTAATATAACATAAAGGCATGTAACAGAGTAGTTGCGAGAAAATTATCCCTACTTCTTCTATTTTTTCTGACTTCCGCGGCGTAAATCCAGCGCGGCGTATATACCGGAGTTACCCTACGTGAAATTAATACTCGAATATATAATACTTAAAAAATTCAACGCAAGATGTTAACAAAGACTTCCGTTTCCAATAAAAATACAAAATGTTTTTTACTGTGTACTCACCCTTACTCTTAGCCTTGAGATCGAGGTCGACCGGAAAGGAGTCCACGGTGTTGGAGACGGTCGTCGGTGGATGGCAAATAATGCTGGATGACTGCAGAGCGGGGGTGGCGGTGGCGGCGGCGACTATCGCCGTGGTGGTCGTGGAAGGATTCGCGTTCACGGTGGAGACGCCGTTGCTGTTGGTGACGGTCGTGGTGATCGCCGTCGCGGGCGAAACGGCGAGCGTCGCGACGGTCGCGGTGGTGGCCGCCGACGTCGACGACGGCGAGGCCTGCTGGTAGCCGCAACATTCCTTCGTCTCTTCCTTGACCTTGATCTTGTGGAGGATCGTCGTCGTTGCCACTCCGCCCTCCACTTTCATGCTCGCGAGCCGCTTTCTCACCTGCGGGCGGCGGCATAAATTATATGCAAATTGCTTTCACGATGGACCTTGGGACAGTTACTGGGGCAAATGATAACTAAGAGTGATAACGTAATTAACTCTTTAATATATATATATGATGATTTTCCGATCTTTTACATTGATCCTTTACATATACGTTTATATATGAATTAATTTTTATTACTTTTATAAGTATACGAAAAGAATTATTAAATGATTCTTACATATACTTTAATATCTTTAATAGAAAGTATTTATAAGATCGCTTTTTTGGTACACACGATTTCTTGTCCCATATTTCTTTTCTTCGAAAAACTAGAAGCATTAAGTAATTCATTGTAACATTTATATTCAATTTTGTAAAATATACAACTTTAAATACTTTCTAAAGGTATTAAAGTAAATAACCCATCATGTAATAACCCATCATGTGTAGTAAAGGGTTAAAAAAAGAAAAGGTAGAGATTATTATTTAATCAGATGTTCCTAGTATTTCAAAGAAAAGAAAATGAGCAGAATACAAATGATTCAATCGTGTGTGTTACGGGGCACTCCTAGAAATTTTGAAATCTGAAATTGAAAGGAAAGAAAAAACAGAAAAATTTAGAAAGAGAAAAAAATAGCAATGCACACCAGAAGTTATCATATATATAATATATAATTTTATTACTTTCTCTTCCTATTTTTTATTTTTTTTCTTTCAAGAAAGATTTACAAGAATTTCATGTCATCAAAATATTATAATCGAAGATTAATAGCTTCTTCTATCAGCGACTTCCGCGAACGTGCCACCTGCTTTCGACCAGGTTTCGGGTCGACGCGGTCGCGACGACATGCGGAAAAACGAGCAAGGAGAGATCGGGGCACCTATATGCACGTCATCGCGCGTGCACACGATTCATATTTGATTGATTCCATTTCATGAGAGCGTCCCGCCGCGCCGGCCGCATGTTTCGTCTACGTGCCCGGCGAGACGAGATCGTTGCCGCGCATACCGATGGCCGTTTTAATGGAATGTACGGACGTTAGTTTTACAAACCAACAAAGATCTGTCACGGCACGGAAGCACGGAATTATTGGGGATCCGCGAACGCTGCCGTCCATAACTGATCGCGCCCCCGTCATTTTTGGCTGCACTCGCCTACAAATGGACCATCACGAAAAGCCTCCGCAAATGTTCGCCGAACTGGAGAGAGTATACGCCATGAATCGCGAATAATTTTTCACCTATGCATATTTTTTACTGGAATAGAATTTTCGTTTAAAAACTTGATTTTATTAATCTTCAATGGACGCATTTAAACCTTCTTTAAGCGAGAAAATTAAAATTGGATTTCAAATCTGTCAAAGCCGTATTGAAGTAAATCTTTAGGTAGCCTAGTAAATTGGAACGTCGTTTACTTCGAATTTGTACGTTATATAAATTATTGGAAAATACTTTTTGCATTACAAAATATACTACACTCTCAATACATCTGTAATAACGTTATTGAAAGATCCGCAATTCCCACAAACTAATTTCGCGTGAATGTTACAAATGGGTGTTTTAAGTACTTTACAGTATTAAGATTTTCATAGCACGTGGCCTCCAGTAAATCGCACGCCGTAGACAAATTCAAAATTAAATAGAGAATAAGATTTCCTTATTAAATTTTCGAGCAATCGGAAGTAACCCTTATAGAAATCTAATATTAGCCAATTTAAACTGAAAGGCAGTAATTAATTACTTAAATTAGGTACTAAAATCATTGTTGTCCTTTTAATATTTCAAATAAATAATTAATTACTGTCTTTCAGTAATAAATTATCCAATATTAAATTTCTGCAACAGAAGAGCTTTCGATAGATGGCCTTCCTCGCGCCATTTTTAATTTCTTAGTGCAATGTTTCTTACCGCCCTGATGTTTGCCGGTCGCAAACACGCGCAGAAGTCGTAAACATTAAGTATAAAGATTTACATCGGCTTGACAAGGTGGTACCGCAGTGTAATACTACACCCCGTAAGCGTCTCGCGTTTTGTACGCAACGTTCTTGCCGCGTACTTAGTTTCTTTTCTCCGCCTACGTTCGCGCTCGCGATTCCTCTTCTTTTACTTCCTGCTTACGCTGCAAGATCTCGTTTCATATTTATTACGGTAATCGCGTTGCTGGGACTTTTACGAGCGCGGTGCTCCACGCCGACAGCTACGTCCGGCATTAAAAGTAGTCGAACGTTCGGATCCTTTTTTCATAATTCCGCAAGAACTGCGCGCGAACAAATCTACGGACTACGAATAAATTTACCCACGAGTTACCGTCGCAATTTCAGATCGTTAATACTTGCATTTCTTGCATAATATGCGCTAAAATGCTCCCATTAATAAGAGAATACACATATTATGTATAAATTTAATTTTTATTTTATTAAAGTAGACAATTTTATTTTAAAAATTCAAGTACTTAAAATGTAGACTCAAACAATTTCAAGAATTAACCAATTTTAATTTTTTTAAGTAGACAGAGATATGTTATTTTAATTTAAATACAATTACACTACATAGTTGGCAACCTAAAACGACTATAATTATAGTTGTTACAACCATAAAATAGTTGAAATTACCATAAAAATGATTCAAGTGACTATAATTTTATAGTTATATTTGGGGACAACCATATTTTTTATAGTTGTCCCCAAATATAACTATAAAATTATAGTCACTAACATAAGTAATTAATTAATGTATATTTTTATTGACATAAAGGCCTTGATTATTGAAATAATAATTTATGCCTTTATGTCAATAAAAATATACATGAATTAATCACTTATATGACAGTCCGTAATATAGATTTTAATTGAATCAACAGCATTTTTTTCTCAGTACCATATATGAGCATGTAGAATTATTAATATTATGTATTACAATTCTATTCATCAGAATTAGACTTCTTCGAAGAAATCTTTCTGATAAATAGAATTGATACACTTGTACACATAAAACGCGTGTTATACCGGATACAACAGTGACATTATCTCAGGCAAAATCACATGCATCGCTATTGCATTTCGAACATGTGTCATTCGGTGCCCGAAGACAAAACCATATCACCGGAAACGACGTGGCTGTAAGGAAATTGAATGGCACTCGTTGAATGAAATAATCATATAACAAATAATTCAACAGCTGTCTTTTACTGACTATACATTGATATAATAATCGACCTTTCACTTTACGTGAAACGTTATATGTGCATACGCAAAAATCGATTTTTTATCTCTCTTTTTTTCTAAAAAAAGAAAAAAGAAAAATAACTTCTTCGTACGATCAATTAATAAATTTAAAATTTAAATAAACAAAAAGAACTATAAAAAAAATCTTTCAGTCGTACAATAAATGTAGCATTAAACGATTACAATACAACGTTTAATCGATGACATTAGAATGGTAACGGCAGACATTCGCGTGATCGTATCTTTGATTTATGAAAAAAGTTAGGCGCTCTCTCGTGCGATTTATAACGTCGCGTATGTATAAATCGATTTAGGGCCGAGCGATTTGCATGAGCTCCGTAATATTTTCGGTTCGACGCGAGCAAAATTACACGGGAAGGGAAATTAAATGGCACGAATGCGGAAACGGGAGTAATCTTTAAGATCCACGTGGCGCACCGCCACCGTTCCTACCGGATGGAATTTTATTTTATTGACGCGCGCAGCTCTGGCAGCAGGCTGCCTTCGGTGCCACATGGTCCCGTTATTAACGTGAAATGCAAACGAGCCCTTCGTTGCGTCCAAGAAACGGCCGTACGGATGACTCGCTATAATTTTTCGCGCGAAACTACATCGCCAAATGTGCCGTCGGGTTTTAGCGTGTACGTAATTGCGCTGGGAAATTCGGCGCGAACCACCGTTCGGTTTCCGCCGAATTGCGCAATGTGTTTTGTGAACAATAAAAACTCCGCGCTGATAATAAATTCGTACATCCCATTTTATTGCAACGTAAATCTACTCGTAATTTTTACGTCAACTGGGTGATTGTTTCGGTTCGTGATGAAGTATAGAACATACATTGAAAAAAGGTACTGAATTTTAATAAATATTTACTAAAAATGTAAACATAAATTTATTTTTGATATACATTAATTTGACTTAAATATCATCTTTTTATTGAGAAAATATTTATTCATTGTTAATATTTACTCAATAATTTAGTTAGTATTATTAAAAAACATATATATTAAGATTTAGTAAATTTTTTTTAGTGTAGAGAAATACAAGCCCAATAAAAAATCCGTACAACAAAAAAGTAAACAAATTTTTGTCTAAATATAAGAAATTGTTTAATTCGAAAATGTTACAAAGAAAAGATATAATTAATTTTTTCATCTGATGCTTTTATTGAGTTTGCAAGTTTGAGATTAATGCGATTATAAATAATCGACAACACTCAACTTCAATTTAATCTAATCATAGGTAGTCTAATTATTTCATTACACAAAAAATAATAAAGGATGTTCTGACACTGCCCATTACTAATTACTATCGGACAATAAAAGCGTCAACAGCCCATATTCTGGTCACGTAACAACGCTCTCTGATTCTTCCACGGCCGTTCATCAATCAATCCACCCCCGTGTTTCGCGTGGGCGATGGAAAAAAGGTTGCGCTACGCAGTTCCGACGGATTTACGCACAGAACAATTCGCGGTCGCGACGTGTCGGTCTTTATTGTGACAGATGGTCACCATAATTTTAATTGACGCCTTCTTCTGTTGTTACAGTTGTCCGCAAATCGCTCGCCGCATATGCGCAAGTGTTATAGTATTTGCGGCCTTCTGTCATCTCCCATGACATATATCGCTATGATAGGAGCGAACAGAATTCGTCTGTTGATCGATGAAGTAGTAATACTACCTCTGTAATAATATTATATATGATATATTACAATTGAAATACCTAAGCCTTTCACACAGAAATAGTATTACTACTTCATCGATCAACGTACGGATTCAATTCTAATATTATATAATACGTATATCAAATAATATTATATATATTATTTTACGATTTATTAATTCTCATTATCACAGTAAAGAACAAATTCATTAAAAAAATAACGTAACAATGATTTTACAATAACAATCTTCTTTGCGTATTTTATAATTATCAATAAACGAAAATTATTTTTACGCTCCACTAACTTGTTTGGCTCTAAAGGGGATTTTTATTCTACTTTTTTATTTAACAATCTTTTTTGGAAAATTAGAAAAATGTGATATTTAAGAAATAACCGTGTATTCTATTTAAAAAAAGAAGAAAAAACTGTTCGTAAATATCTGTTCGACAAAATTAAAAACGTTTTTAGCGATCTGTAAAAGAATCTGTCGATCCACCAAAACATGTATTTAATGAAAATACATTTTGCGCGCGAATATTGGTCTCGCAGCAACGACAGGTACATTTCTGATACAAATTAATTAAAACATAGTTACAAAGATGCGAAATGTTTGTCGAAGCAAATAGCGGACAAAGACAATCGTACGAAACATCGTTTTATTACGATTTTGTATTATTTGTGAAAAAAAAATTAATGTGATATCTTAAGGGATCTCATGAGTAATTCGGTTGCAGGATCCATTCAAAGCTGCACTTTACAGCATAAAACATTCCTCTAACAGCAGCATCTCACTTAATTGCCTGGCTTAACGCTTGAAATAATTTGATTTTCGCCATTCGTTTGTGTAAAAGGATATTTATTTTTCTTTTGTTTATAACCGTCATGCAGCTGTCTGTTACACAAAACTTTGGTTAAATGCGAAATATAATTAAAAATTTGTTATTGTGAAATAACATTACAGTTGATGTTGATATTTACGCAAGTAATCGATTTATAAAGTAATACGTTAACATTAAGTTTTTAATCTTTAACTTGTGGTTAGGCTTAACCTGATGTTTTATCTAATAGGCTTCATCTATGATGACATTATGGGACGAAGCATCAAATTAAATTTAATCAGATAATGAAAAATTGGGCCTAAGTAGGTAGATGATCACGCAATTTTAACGCATGTTATATTAAATTATCTTAAAAATCTTGTTCTACGAAAGGAAAATGAAAAGTGTCGTTCAAAAATCTTAAAATTCATTATTTTTATACTCTTCTATCTCATGATAAATAAATAAGAATATAAATAATGTAAATTTAATTGTATATATGAATAATATTATTTAAAAATATATAAAAATTAATTTCTTTCGGGGTCTTCTGAGCTTCTACTTAAAGGATAAAGAAACGATTGCATCTTTCGACGCTCGAATTCCTGATTTCGCAATTTAGCATGAAATAGGGTCGAGGTGATGCCGAGGGAAGAAGAAAGAGGGGGAGGATCAATTGTCGTGCGTCCAGAGTGCCCCGCAAGTGTTTTCGTAGATAACTATATCTGCGACATTGTGCAAGACGCGCGAACGTCGGGAGAACGCAATTAACTTGGATGTCACCTGCGATCGATCGTCACCGAGAGGTGTCCCTCCTTCCCCGGGTTCCGTTCCTCCCCCGCATGTCGTTAAGGTGAGCTTTGGCCCCCGACTTTGCCGGAGACGCGCGTCTCCGGAAATTCGTTAAGACGCTTAGTTAAGCAAACAAGAGCGGTGCCGCTACGGGGTGATATACGTGCCGCGGCAGAAAATCCGCGGCTCTGCCGCTCGTAATTGCGCGCAGCTGTGGTTACGCGCAGCGCGGATGTAAAAGCTTCGCCGTCGCTCGCGTTACTCGCGAATTGCATTACCGCGCTAACGCCAGATTCCGCTTGGACATTAGAGCCCTCCCCCACCCCCTCCCCCCTCTCCCCGACTTCTTTTTCCATTCTTTGTTGCCCCGGGATGCCGACGATCAATTCTCGGTCTCTTTATAGAAGAACCAAGAGTGGGGTGGGCATCCGCGATAAACTGCGTTTAATAACGTCGGCGTACCGAATTAATTTTATTAATTATACTTGCAATCGATGTAATTATAAACGGCATTTATTGTCGCGAATAATATTACAACGACTGTGGGCAGTATTTAATTGATTATTATTATATTATTATAATTGCCAACGATCGCCGGTAATAAGCAAGAACAAACAGCCCTCCCCCGATATTTCCCTCGGTTCTCCAACTGTGCCATTTGCGAATTTCGAAATAAAGTGAAAGACCCACCGGGGATGACGACGACTCTATCAAACGTTTCGCTAAATTCGCTCCACTTTCAACGGCGGCGCAAGAAAGGAGAAAAAAGTACCGGACAGGCCAGCGTAGCCGATGGGAAAAAGCGGCATGGATGAAAGGGAACGAGAGAAAGATAAATAGACAGATAGATAAATAGATATATAGATTTATCTCACTCCAAGTGAGAAAGAGAATTGCAAGGAAAGAAAATTATTTATTAAGATAATTTGTTGTGATTGCTTTATTTTATTTTATTCTTTTATAAAAATTTCGTTATTAATTGCAGTCATTGTATAATATTATTACTCAGACAAAGTGGAAACTCTCTTTGTTGCAAGCATAAAAAAATTCACAATAGAGTTGGTGTAATACAAAATATAAATTAACATGATACAAAATGTAAGTTAATGTAATACAAAGTGTAAATTAACACAATATAAAATGCAAATTAATATAACACAAAATGTAAACTGTTATTAATATAATAAAAAAATATAAATTAACCCGCAGTAAGGTATATTCTGTGGAAATGTCCACTAAGGAGGCCTGACCCGAAGCTTTGTGGTCGGTCGTAGCGTTTCGTCCTGGTCCCACACTACTAGACTCATCAGTAAGGCGATGTAATGTGGGATTTGCCTTAGACGCCTGGAATAAATCCAAAATGATATTCTATTTAAAGGGAATTCGCGCGGCGCGGTGCTTACGCGAACCGAGTGAGTCCCGTGGACCTCTAGTGGCGAGTCGCTACAATTCCTTTCGCAACACAAACCGGACCATTACGCTCTCTAAAATCTTTGGAGCGGAATCTAATTCTAAAGAGTGACAAAGAATGACAATGTTGGAAAAGAGTGACTCAATTATCAATTTTTAGGAACGAGATTTCACTCTTTTAGAGTTAGAAAAAATTTCCACTTTCAAGATTTTAGAGAGTACGTAACGCGACGTAGTAAACGTCTTCTGGAACGTCCCACCAAGTATCCGCGTGAAAGAGAAAGAAGGGAAACGAAAGGGGAGGAAATCTGGAGGCACAGGCGAATAATCGTGGATCGATCGCGACCACGTTTCGGCTGAGACGACTTCGGCGTCTCGCGGGCTTATGTTTATACATATGTCCCGCACATGGTACGGTGCCCCCGAAGAGGAGGCGGCCGCGGCGGCGGGTGGAGACGTACTCTGAAATTTCCAATATTAGAACGGCCAGGCGAGAGGCAGGCCAGATGTCTACCGTACTGACTGCCGAGAGCGCGCGCGACGTGCGTTTAGCATGGTTTCATTACAAAAATGTCACGCACAGAGCCGCGCTGCGACGCGACGCGACGCGACTCGACGCGACGCGACGCGACGCGCCGCGCCGCGCCGCTCCGCCCCACGTCCCGCACTCTCGCGCTGTCGTCGTCGACCTCTCGACGATGCGTTCGTTCGTTTTTCTCTCTCTCTCTCCCTCCCCCCACTCTCTCTTTCCCTCGCTCTCTTTCTCTTCTCCGATCTCTCATTCTCTCGCTGTCGTCGTCATCGCGGAGCTGTCGACCTGATCTTGGAACGCGACGAACCAGCAGCCGTCGCCAATTAACGCGTTCAGCAGAACCGTCCGCATGAGACATCCCTGATGAGATCATTGGCCGTCGAAGGGTGGCATCCTTAGGATGATTGGTAGGGTTACCGGTACTCTTTTGACCCTTAGACACAATTGGGTCATTCATGCCCTGCACATTTCTTTTCTTAAAAAGACTAGGCGCATCAAGTAATTATAACATTTTTATGTGCAGATTTTTTAATGCACACAGCCTTATAAATTCTTTCTAAAATTGTTAAAGTACATGTAAAAATCACTTAATAATTTTTGTATATTCGTTAAAGTAATAAAAATTAACCCGGGACATGAATAACCCATCGTGTGTAATAAAAAATTAGAAAATCATTGAGTGCATTAAGAGTAAAGATATAAGTACCATTTTTGAAGTCGTAAAACTTTTGGACATGAATTAAAATTTTCTAAAATTATATTAATAAGAATTGTCAATAAAATTGTTTTGAATAGAAATTATATTTTATTAAATGCCTACATTTATCGCATAAAAAATATACTCCTTCCTTCCGCTTCTGAATTATTATCTTTTTTAAAAAAGTGTACATACACTGAAAAAAATGTATGTAATTTTATATGGAAATTACATGTTTATGACTGCACTGAGAGAAAAATGTTTGGTATTTGTAACTATAATTACATATCACTGTAATTATGATTATTACTACTATAATAATCGTAACAGTAACTATGTATATAGTTCTAGCAACAAATGTATATAGTTGGTAACCTAAAATGACTATAATTATAGTTGAAATTACCATAAAAATGATTAAAGTGACTATAGTTTTATAGTTTTATTTTGGACCAACCATAAAAAATATGGTTCAAAATATATAACTATAAACTTATATAGTCACTTAAATATATTATATAGTCATTTTAATGATTTTTATGGTAATTTCAACTATAATTATAGTGATTTTAGGTTGCCAACTATATACATTTGTTGCTAGAACTATATACATAGTTACAGCTGTTACTATTATTATAGTAGTAATAATCATAATTATAGTGATATGTAATTACAGTTACAAATACCAAACATTTTTCTCTCAGTGTGGAAAATTACTTAAAGTACATAAATATGAAATTATAAATTTCCAATCATATTTAGGTAATTTTCCGGTTATAGACATATAATTTCTATGTAAAATTACATGCATTTTTTTCAGTGTATGTACTTTTTTCTTGTATAATTCAAATATAGTAACCCTAATCACGTGCACCTATTGTGCTTCGATTCTATCAGTTTTTTTATTTCGTTCGCATTAGTTCGCGCACTTGCGTGATAAATATGTTTATACGTGCTGGTTCGATATATGACGATTAATTTTTAATAAGAATCAAAACAAATCACTCGCACCGTTCAACGTTACAACTTGCGATCTTCAATTCCTATTTTCCTTCGATCGACTTTACGAATTATGAAATTCCCAACACACGAAAAGAGAACAAAGAAAACGAGCCAGCGAACGAGAGAGAGAGAGAGAAAGAAAGAGAGAGAGAGAAAGCAAAACGAGCAAAACGGTAAATACTTCGCTCTTTGGAGTCGACGTGAAACCGTTACATCGTTAATGGTATCGAAGCTTTACCTCGCGAAGGTTCTGCTTGGTTTCATTACAAAGATGTCATGCGCAGGTACGTCGCAGTTATACCCGCTTTTGACGTCCCGCTCGCGTTGTATACACACTTGGCGTTAAACCGGAACGGCCACGGTGCGCCAGGAAAATTATGAAATGCTAAAACGAAAACGAATTTCGCGGGACCGAATATCGTTTCGATATTTGCAATTAACTCTTTTATTTCGTCCGCGACACACGCGCGTTCCCAGCTAGCGTGCCAGCGATAATATTCCCTGTGATCAAAAATATCGGTAACTTTTTCCGAAGCTCGAACTGTGGAAATCCGAACTGCGCCTACCTAATCCCGACGATAAAAAAATCTACGCTTTCAATTAACGAAGCGATTTGTCCCATTTACCGGGTGTATCGGGTTAGCGGGGCACAAACGCGTTAAATGAACGAACTTTTTTCCACGGGACTAACGAGAGGATAATCGAGGACGTCATCGCGTGAGCGGATAATTAATCACCGCGCTGGTTCATCAACATTCGTCACCCTACGTTTCTACACAGTTTTATCTTTTAAATAGTCCGTCACGTGGCTAAGGCGATCCCATGACTGATGTTGGTTCGGGACACGCAATATTAGTATAAAAACAAAAATCGCAAATTACACATAAGTTTGTAATTAGACATACGTTTGTAAATCGCTTTAAAAATCGACATAACTTACTGATATTGTGTTCATTCTTCGTTTTCCTTATTATATATTTAAGTATTCGACATTATTATCATCTTATTACCATTATTGGTTTGATTTTATTCGCACTCTCTTTCGTTACGTCGAGAAATTTCTATTAGTTTCTTAGTTTTATAATTTAAAATAACTAATGAAGACCAAGTATGGATCTAAACATATTCTTTTGATTTAACAAAATAATTATACATTTTTGTGACGGACTACATCTTATATTGCTTCTTTTTTAAATTTTGTTTTGAAAAATTTGAGGGCTTAAATAAAATCAAAGAGTTGACCTTTAGTATATATTATTAAAAATAGAAGAAGTACGCGAGTATTTTGTTCTTTGTCAGGACAAAATAATAGTTTAGTTCATTGAACCATTTTATCCAATATTAGGCAATAACAATCAACAAATTGCAGGGTATATGTAATTGCACGTCATTTCTCGCTGATAATTAAGCCCAAATTTTGGCAATTTCGGTTTCGTAACCGTCACGGCCATGTCGGAGAATTATCATAAATATTATTTCGTGGCTTTGAATGATAGTTTTACTTATATTTAATATACATAATAACAATAATAATGCAAATATTTTATTGTTGATTTCTAATCTATCTTTAATTTAAAAAGTTTATAATTTAAACAGAACGAGCCGTTCTTAATATCAATTTTTCAGTATTTTACATTTATTTAATATAACGAGTATATTTTTAAATCAGTCTAAATATATTGTATAATTCATAGAATCATACTCTGATAGAAATGTATGCAGTTTTCCTAGACACCTATCCAGTTACTATCTAATATTACTGTATTCTCATTAATTGTGCCAATACTGAGTAGGAAATGGACAACAACTTGATAGAGTTTTATTCTGTCTATTTCACGAGCAGTTGGCTTGCTTATTAATCAATTCAATATCCATTATTTGTTGTGTTTCTATTCAATAAATGGATTCAGATTTTACGCAACTTTTGTATGCAGTAAGCAACTGCAAACAAAGTGTTACATCCTGATTGGGATCCTAAGTAGTTTTCCTTCTCAGTTACTAGACAGAAGTTGATGTAACTGTTGAGTAACTGCTCAAAAAATACATGAAATTTCTATCAGGAAGAGATATCTAGAATGTCCTATTCTAAAGTACAAAATAACTAGTCAGTCAGATCTCTTTGTTTTTCAAATCTTTAAAATTTAAATTTTTAATTAAAAAATACATTTTATATTTAATGTTCAAAATTTTATCATATCGCGGCTCTCTTGTTCTAAGCTGTATGCAGGTGACTGACGCAACAAACGATCGATCGACACTTAATATATTCACAGAAATATCGGATGGCGTTCGCAGGTGTGCCGATGGTACGGCCGGTTCGTCAGTGTCAGCGAAAATTGTCGGACACATGGTTAACTATGCGGGGGTTGTTGAACGTTTAGGTGCGCGAATAGGTAGCAACAGTGTACCGATACAATTGCCGGCACTTCTATATAGGCAAGTGAGGTATGAATCTATTTCGCCGTTGCGCATCCTGCAACCGACCTCGACGACATGTGCTATTCAATCATCTGCGGATTATCGATAAAATTTCCTGTAGCTGGATTTTTCAATTCGAAATATATATAATATTGCTAGCAATTTCGACACGGTCAATTTCTTCCAAAGAAAGAAGTAAAGAAACAGAAAAATATAGCGACATTATGGGCTTAAAAAAGTGACGGATCATCTTTCATTTCATTCATCATTTAATTTAACTTACATCTCCTAAAACATTGAAGATCTCGATCTTACTTTTATTTGACTAAAATTCTTATTTATATGGTTCCATGAAAAGATCTGGCTAATTTCACTTGTCTTAATGATTAATTTAGAATCTCCGCTTTCTCTAACAACTTTTCTCTTAATATATGTTGATATATATATTGCGGGTACCTTTTAATTTTGATAATTACTATGTGAAATATAATTAAATGTGCGTAACTCTTCTCTAAAATTATTTTGGTACAATGCCTTAGGACACGTAACAAATTTAACTGTTACTCTCAGAGCAATCTGAAGCTACTCAATGCAAATGTCCATCAGTTCGCGGAACTTATGTGCCACCGTTAACGCTCGCTAATTACAAGCTACCCGGAAAAGGCAACTCACGGATGGTACCGCTGTGATGTGAGGTACGCAACGCAACGCAGCTAGAGAGGTATCACCGGAAGGTACCGACGAGAGACCAAGAGAGCAAACGGAGGTCGAGTCTCTCTCCGCGGTCGTAACTCTTGATTCTCTTTGAAGCGCGGAAGCTGCCCGCAACACCTGACTGACTCGACGGACGCGTATATGGCAGGTCGAGCGGAGCAGCAGCGGCAGACAGAGCTCACTGGGGATGAGGTGGGTGAGGGGTGAGACGACGAGTAAAAGCGGAAGGCAACCACCAGGATGGGCCATGGGTGAGCGAGAGAAAGAGAAAGAGAGACAGAGAGAGAGAGAGAACGAGAATGCGAGGAAGTGGAAGAGAGGCAGAAAGAGAAAGATTAATAATATAGGAAAGCCAAAGCCACGCCGCAGCCCCTGACAAGCTTTCCTCCGCCTCTCTTCTGTTGCCAACAGTTAATCGATATAATACTTCGGTATAACACGCCGCACCGACGAGCATACGTGCACGCGTGTACGCGTTCCTTGCCGCACGCGTGTACATACGCGAGTTTCGAATACAGGATACTTCCATCAGCGGTGCATTTCGTAAACGATGTCCCCCGTTTAACGAGGTCTTGTCGCGCTGAAAGCATGATCCTTTCCTTTCGGTGTCTACATTAATGATTTATCAAAGTGAAATTTGGGAATATCCGAGTGCACTCCAAATCCAAATACGTGTCATAACTTATTACACATATATATAAAGTCATTTATTATTAATAAGTGACTTTATGTGCGTATGCTTTAGTTTTCCGTGTAAAAATAACACGTTTTAACGTGTAAAGTAAATATTTGTGAACATATATTATATTATAATGTGTGATTTTTAAACTAATCACACATCTATGTAAAGACACTTATCATTACATATTTGATTTTGCAGTGTGAATTTTGATTTTAGCTTGATTCGACGTATATCTGCACTGAGAGAAAAATATTTGGTATTTGTAACTATAATTACATATCACTATAATTATGATTATTACTGCTATAATAATAATAACAGTAACTATGTATATAGTTCTAGCAACAAATGTATATAGTTGGCAACCTAAAATGACTATATAATTATAGTTGTTATAACCATAAAATAGTTAAAATTACCATAAAAATGATCCAAGTGACTATAATTTTATAGTTATATTTTTTATGGTTGTCCCAAAATATAACTATAAAATTATAGTCACTTGAATCATTTTTATGGTAATTTCAACTATTTTATAGTTATAACAACTATAATTATATAGTCATTTTAGTCGATGCACTGCAGTTTAATGTAATTATCGGAAGTGTAAGTTGCTAGGACGAAACAAGAGCTACGCTATTTATACGTTGTAAGTAGCGTATGCCGAGGAAATGGCAATGCATGTTGAGGGATGCACGCGGGAGATGAGAGAACGTAAAGATCGACAAGCGCGATTCGCGCGAACATTGCGGAAGCGCGCGGCGGATACGAATTCGTAGCGCACTTCCGCCACGGTTAATCGTGACGTGCTTTATACGCCGCCGGGGAACCGATTATTGGCAAACACCGTGCGAAAGGGTGCACCTGACAAGGGTTTTCGTCGCGCTGTTCGGTCCTTATCTCTGTGCTCTCGTCGAAGAAAACTCCAAGTTCCCTCCGGTAGTCTTTGCCCCATGGCGATTCATCCACCCCTCTCGTCTACGGCATTACATACGTACTCTTTGCGCTTCGATAGCTTGATTCTCCGATGTTTGGCACGATAAGTTCTCTCGGAAATATATATTCGCGATGGCTGGTAGATATCACGAGCGATTAGTTTTTGAGGCTCGTTCAATTTTGTCGATAAAACTAGTATTTTTTGTATTAAATAATAATGGTACTTGGAAACATTTTTTACGTTGAAAATCTTATTGTTAAACTGTTAAATTTCTTCTTAGTAAACAATCATTTACAAATAGCTACATGTAAAGAATGAATAAATGTCTTACTGAAACGTATAAAAATTCAGCTAGATACAAATGTGAAAATAATTTTGTTGAGCCATCAAAATAATTATAATGCTGCAAAGGAGTTTTGATTATTCTAGCAACCAATTTAAGCATGACCTACATAATTATAAGACGCTCAAACTGGTTGTTAGAATATCAAAACTCCTTTGCAGCATTGCTTATTATACTTGAAATTTTTACACTGAGAAAAATGTTTGGTATTGGTAACTATAATTACATATCACTATAATTATGATTATTACTGCTATAATAATAATAACAATAACTATGTATATAGTTCTAGTAACAAATGTATATAGTTGGCAACCTAAAATGACTATAATTATAGTTGCTATAACCATAAAATAGTTGAACCATATTTTTTATGATTGTTCCAAAATATAACTATAAAATTATAGTCACTTGAATCATTTTTATGGTAATTTCAACTATTTTATGGTTATAACGACTATAATTATATAGTCATTTTAGTTGCCAACTATATACATTTGTTGCTAGAACTATATACATAGTTACTGTTATTATTATTATTATACATAGCAGTAATAATCATAATTATAGTGATATGTAATTATAGTTACAAATACCAAACATTTTTCTCTCAGTGTACGTAATTATTTTAATAATCCATTAAAATTATTTTCTGTGTCTAAATTTTTAGATATTTCAATAAAATCAGTTTTTTTTCGTATATAGTAAATATACATACATGTACCGTAAATTCAGGGCAACTTTGACAATTTTTAGATGTTCTAAAATTATGTATTTATATGTAAAGATTTATATATCATATCCAAATATGCAAAAATTAATGTATTTCGGGATTTTCTGAAATGTATTATTTTGTATAGTATAAGGATGTCATTCTTTTCGCGCCATAGTTTCACATGTCGAATGGTCGAATACAGTGAAAGGTCAAAACATGGCATTTCTCATTAATAGCGGAATCGATACAAGAACCATGCACGTGAAGTTCTTTTGGTAAAAATTACGGTATAATCGTAATGTTGCAGTGCCGACTAAAATGACAGCAGCTTTGTGCAGCACGCGATTTCCTAGTTATCATGTTCCCAATATTACGAGGCCCATAGCTTTGTAACGCGAACTTCGCAGACATATGGCCACGTGCGATTATGTGCCTTTTGAATTTATTTTAATACTCAAACACACATGTTCCGCAGAGTTACACGTTGTTCTTCAGACGCTCCGCACAATCAGGCTATTATTTTTCGTGTAAAAATACTCTCATTACGAATGTTCACAATTACACATACTGTCACATGATAGCTATTTTTTAATATCGCGTAAAATTGAAAGTACATGTGCGAGAGAGTATGTAATTTATTTTATAAATATAATACTAATATATTTTACAAATATAGATTTTTCTTTTATCTATAAAATTACGTATTTATTAATTATACAATTTTTATTATGTAATTTTTAATAAACCTAATCTTCCTTTTATAAAAAAATGCATGTTAAGATAATAAAACTATTTACGATTATTAGGACGTGATAATCAAGATGAATTTCTTATAAGAATGTATAAAAGTAATAAATTCAAGGAGAGAGAGAGTCACACATCGAATAATTTTTTTCTATGAGAGAGTTTCGCCGCAAGTGTTAAAAAATTTCCCGAGAAAGTTCAAGTGGTATACAACTGTATTCTGTAACGAATTCTCACCTCCTGTCTGATCGATGTTCACGCAGCGTGCCAGATTAAACCGCAAAAAAAAATCCAGAGAAGGCGGCGAGCTGTCGATCAGTCACAGTTTCGCGATCGCGGGCTTTCACGAGCGCCGTGGGTGCTCTCGCAAGCGAATGTCGACGTTGCGCTTCATCATGCAGAAATGCACTCTTCTTCGATTTTCGGTACCGGTCGAGAGCTAAATGTGCGTTTCGCGCGTTAAATCCCGCGGACGCGATTCGCAAATATAAGGAAAAAAAAACAACCCGACGGATCTTCGCACAAGGACGAGAAGAAAATTTCGAAACACCAGGAGATAGAAGGGAAATTTCAATAAGTATGAACACGAAGTTGAACTACGGAACGCGCAAAAATAAAAAAAAAAGAATTCTGACAAATGTCAGGGGAAAGTAAAAAATTTCGCGGACGCTTAAATCGCGCAATGAACGAAAATCTTGAAGGATTGATAATTGATACTGAAAGTGCAACGTCGTAGAGCGAAGCTGCAACGGAGCAGCGCGAACATGCGCGACGCACGGACGGCAGTCAGCGGCCAACTGAGGTCTCGTCGGAGAATCGAAAGGATGACGCCAGGCAGCCAGCCAGCCAGCCGGTGGCGGAGGAGGTGAATCCACGCAACCTCCAACCGGTCTTAACCTGCGACACTTTCAGTGATGCCAATTTCTAGCGGTTTTCCAGCTAGATGTAGCGTTTTTTAGAGGTTGTCTAGCTGCAAAATTTAAGAAAAAAAAAAAATCCCGTCAGAATTATTGCTAGCCGCATTTCTTAAATTTTGCAGCTAGACAACCTCTAAAAAACGCTAGATCTAGCTGGAAAACCGCTAAATTTGCATCACTGAAAAATCGCTAGATCTGCTGGAAAAACGCTAAATTGGCATCACTGGACACTTTTTTTCTCTAGGCGTGATGATTACAATATCCGGTATCGATGATGATTTCACGGTGTGTAATGGTGATAGAAACAATTTGCAAGACACTTGGCGGAGTTATCTCAAGTCGATTGTGTGTGCCTATGTAGAACCGGAACATCCCACGCGATGTGAATTCTGCGAAGATTACACGATTGAAATTATTCAGCAGTTCTGATAACGTCGATAATGTTCGAGACTGTACGACATTTTTACATAAGAAAAAATATAAAGTATAATATGCGCTAGAATTCTAGTAAATTTTATGGAATAAAATACGCAGATCCGTAGAGGGACAGGCTCTCCCACTTATGTAAAATTTACTTTACTTTTCTGATAAATGAGCGATCGTCGTATAATAACATGTACTGTAAGGTACAATACTTTTACATTTTGTAAAGTAAATGTATAAATTATCATACATCTCAATAGAATTTACTTTGTCGTCGAGTATTTTATAGCGCTGACAAAATTTACTTTACTGTACGGTAAAAAATACAAGTGTATAAAGTTTGAAAGTTGCTCGTTTATTGCTTATAGTCTTGAGAATAGCATGATTCACTTTTTACTGTAAGTAAAATTATTTGACTGGGTTTATTATAATTGTAATGTATTATTGACATACCTTACACCTCTAATATTTTTATTTTTAGGTAAGTAAAATTATAAGTTTGGCAAAAATAGCCAGAATATTTTTACTAATCTTGTAAGGTAAAAATTATTCAACCATTTTTCTCCGTGTGGAAATTTATATTTTAAAAAACGATTTCATAAAGCAGGCGTTTTTGCAAAGGTCTTTTGTGTTCTCAGTTTATCTTCAAAATCTTTACTTATGATAAAATAAAATATTCTGTTTTTTTAAGCACTGCGCTTATCTTTACCATCCTATAAATAATTTCAGACGTATATCTTTGTCTCTTTTGATAATGAATATTAATATTCATATATACTTCTAGATATATATACTTCTAGAAATAATAATAAACAATATAATACAATGTATTAGAGGGGACAGTGAAGAAATTGTGTACTTGAGATAAACGTGAACGATACTATTGCAGTATATTGAAGTAACCATAAATATGAAACAACCACTTATTTTTCACATCCAGTGATGGTTCGATTTACCGGATATACGTTTATAATTAATGTTTCACTATAATACTCACTACAATAAATTTCACTATAATTAAAACGCACACACCGTTTAAAATAAATACCATTACATGTATTCGATGTTTGTGATGTATGGAGAAGTTGGGGAATTGCGCGAATATCTTAGGAAAAAATCAAATAAAACCGACGATTATTTATAAATCATAAAATTTTTATTTAAAAGATATAGACTTTAAACTACATCAATTAACATGTATATATTGTTAATATATATATATATATATATATAAACTATAATTTTAAATAAAACAAAACTCGCCAAGCGTGGCAGCGGGTAATTCCGAACGCCAAGAATTTTATTTTTTGTTTAAAATTATAGTTTAATAATATATGAATGTTAATTGTTGTTGTTTAAGTCAAATAATCGGAGTACCTTTTAAATAAAAATTTCTATAATTGATAAATAATCGTCAGCTTTATTTAATTTTTGCCTTAGTTTATTTCATTATATTAGCAGTTTTTCCTTACTTATTTATCCCTCGATATATTAATAGTGTATTACATGAAATTCTGCTTCTCTATAACTTTTAGAGTAAATCTCACTTCAAAGAGTGAAATTTAGAGTAAATCTCACTCTTAGAAATTGATAATTAAACCACTCTTTTTCAAAACTCACTTAATTTTTCACTTTTAAGGCCCGTATTTATAGTCGTTCAAATCTTATCTCAAGACGTATCAGATGAGATACTCAGAATAAAGTCTAATGATTCAATAGTCATGTCTTGATTAGAAATAAAAAAATATAATATTAATATATTATATACATATATATGGATTATAATGTACTCTAATATAAATATTATATAATTTTTTCTTCTCAAGTTATCTCCGGATCATACTTACGTGATACGAAAGTTTT
>NW_017295587.1:427002-472833 GCF_001594075.2 Trachymyrmex cornetzi
TTATATTAGCAGTTTTTCCTTACTTATTTATCCCTCGATATATTAATAGTGTATTACATGTATTTCTGCTTCTCTATAACTTTTAGAGTAAATCTCACTTCAAAGAGTGAAATTTAGAGTAAATCTCACTCTTAGAAATTGATAATTAAACCACTCTTTTTCAAAACTCACTTAATTTTTCACTTTTAAGGCCCGTATTTATAGTCGTTCAAATCTTATCTCAAGACGTATCAGATGAGATACTCAGAATAAAGTCTAATGATTCAATAGTCATGTCTTGATTAGAAATAAAAAAATATAATATTAATATATTATATACATATATATGGATTATAATGTACTCTAATATAAATATTATATAATTTTTTCTTCTCAAGTTATCTCCGGATCATACTTACGTGATACGAAAGTTTTCTCGACTCAAAGAATTAGAGGATACAAATTTCGAGGTTGTTACGAGATCTTGCTTCAAGACTCGACTATTGAATCGTAAAAAACATCTCAAGATAAACTTCACTTGAGTTCCTCACTTGAATCGCAATTACAAGTCGACTCTCAAGATTCGTCTATTGAACTGTTCCATGACTCAATATTAGTTTCAGCTGAGTTTCTCAGCAGAAACACGACTATAAATACGAGCTTCAGAGTGAGATTTCACTCCAAAGACTTTAATGAATTCGTTCATAATTTTACTTTTTCTGATTATCAATAATATTATTCAAAATTATCTATGGTGATGATATCATATTATTTGTCTTATTATAAAAACGCCAAAGGAAACCGAAAAGCCAAGAGTTCTTTGATAATTTCATTTTTTAAGATGATCCAGAGTCGCGATCAATGCGAAATCATTGTGAAGCGATGTTTCTCGCGCGATGAGGTGCGAGACGGCCGGCCGAAATGTAGGCGCGCGCACGTTCCTATACGCGATATTGTAAACGGGCCAGTGTGCTCCTGACGTGTCGATATATTCCCACGAAGAAAGGCTCTGCCGCTGAAGCTGAGAAATAGCTTGGCCTCCCGTACCTCGCACCGCTCTCTCCGACATCGGAGGAGTGTGCAGCCTCACCTCACCTCGGCACTTTGAATCCTGCGCCGCTCCTTTGCCGCTCCGCTTTCAGCGCGACATCGATCACCGTTGTGCTCACGAAATCTCTGCACGATCATAAAAGTTCGAAAAACTACACGGACAAATCGGCATAGTCGCGTTAAACAATACGGATGTAATTTATATACAAAAATAGCATACAGGAAACATATATGACTGCATATTCTGTACAAATCAACGCAGGATTTTGAAGGATCTCCGTAAGGCAACGCAGGGTTCATGTTAGAAACATAAAGATTGTGTATTGCGCACTCAAAGATAACGTATTTCTTCTTAAGTTATAAGAGATTCAAAATGAAAATACATTCTTCTAAATTCCATGTAGAAATATATTTGCTATATTAATATCTATAGAAATAACAAAAAAACTCCCAAAAAATCAGGGCGAATGAGAGTTCAGCGTGATGTTAGTACGCAATTTTAAATCTTTATTCCAAAAAAATAGTACGTTTCAGTTCACTTTGGAACCATCCTCAGTAATACGATTTCAAAATATCAATCCCTTCATGTCCAAGAAAAAATCACCATCAGATTAACAGATTTGATGTTGTAATCCCAAGACATAAAAGGAATATATCTATAGAAATATTTATTGTATTATTTAATATATAGAAATATCTATTATATATTAATTGAGATCTTCACACTGGGGAGACTGTTTTTGTGTGTGACGATATTTCTCATAATTATATATTTTACATATATTGTATGATGTATGAAAACATGACAAGAAAAATTTAAGTTGCGAAAGCTTTGACGGGCGACATTTCTCACCTCTATTAAGCAGGTACCGTCTATCTCGATTTCGAGCGGATCATCGTGCACGTGAGAGTACTAACCCGTGACCGATTTCCAAACTCGGACGCTGACGGGGAATGCTTGTCGACCCACAATCGCGCCAGCTGTCTTCGTGGAGGACGCAGAAGACGTGCCATCGACCATCGATGTTCGGCATTGATCGATCGATCGCGGAATTCTCGAAACTTATCATCCATCCGTCGCATCGTGTCGCTTAGAGTTAATTCGCGATTTATGAGACATAAAGTAACAGAATTTAAACGATTCAATATTGTAAATAATAAAGCACAACGTAATAAAAGGAATTTATTTATATTAATCTTTCGGTACCATAGGACGACATACTTGGGTATGGCATACCCAGCTCAATTCAATTGCTTATAACTCATAAAAATGAACATATTTATTGCAAAGAATTTTTTTTCAACCAAAATGTCAGAGGAACATAATAGTACTAAATAGATGTATGTATCTCAATTAATAAAAAGTTACAAGCAATGAAAAAAGCATTGAAAAAATATTGGGAAAAGAAAACTGGGTATGTCATACACAAAGTGGCATCAAAGGGTTAATTTAAAATTAACGTGTTTCTTTTCAAGAAAGTATAACAAACCTTTACTTTAAAAAAATATCAGGATAAATTTAATACTTAGCAATGTTTATATATTAGGTGTACAACTTTGCTTCCGCCGTTTTCCTATAGATGGCTTTAGCGGTAAGTGGTGGTTGAAATAAATAGATCATAGACGTCATACAATAAACTTGGGCATCTGTCTACATAACTCCATAGAAACATTAGTCGATTTGTATCTGCATCATAAAGTTATTCTCAATTGAAAATGTCAGTTTACGAGCCAAATTCTCGTCATTTGCGGGAGATTTTAATTTTCTGCTTCAATATGAAGAAATTTGTGGCTGTGACTCATCGAATGCTCTCAAATACTTACGGTGAGACCGCTATTAGTGAAAGAACATGTCGTGAATGGTTTCAACGCTTCAAGAACGGTGATCTTGACGTCGAAGACCGGCATAGCGGTGGAAGAGAGGTTTTCGAAGATGCAGAATTGGAGGCATTACTTGATCAAGACTCGTGTCAAAATCAAGAAGAATTGGCACGATCATTGGGAGTGACTCAACAAGCCATTTCAAAACACCTCAAAGGCATCATGGGAATGATTCAGAAGGAAGGAAATTGGGTGCCGTACGAGTTGAAACTAAGAGATGTTAAACGGCGTTTGTTTGCTTGTGAACAGCTGCTTGGAAGGCAAAGACGGAAGGGATTTCTGCATCGCGTTGTGACTGGAGACGAAAAATGAGTTCATTACGATAACCCCAAGCGCAGAAAATCATGGGAAGTTCCCGGCCATGCTTCCACGTCGACGGCCAAACCGAATATTCACGGCTCCAAGATCATGCTCTGTATTTGGTGGGACCAGCTCGGCGTAGTGTGTGTATTATGAGCTGTTAAAACCGACTGAAACAATCACAGGCGATCGATATCGAACGCAATTGATGAGTTTGAGCTGAGTATTGAAAGATACACGGCCGCAATACAACGAGAGACGATAAAGTGATTTTGCAGCATGGCAATGCTCGACCTCATGTTGCAAAAGTGGTCAAGACATACTTGGAAACGTTGAAATGGGAAGTCCTACCCTTCCCCTCCCTCCGTATTCTCCAGACGTTGCTCCCTCTGACTATCACTTGTTTCGATCAATGGCACACGGCCTGGCTGACCAGCACTTCCGGTCTTATGAAGAAGTAAAAAATTGGATCGATTCGTGGATCACCTCAAAAGATGATCAGTTTTTCGACGCGGGATTCGTACGCTACGCGAAAGATGAGAGAAAATAGTGGCCAGCGATGGACAATACTTTGAATCATAAATGTATAACCAGTTCTTTACAATAAATCCTCGAATTTCGGAAAAAAAAACAGCGGAAGCAAAGTTGTACTAATAATTCTCACTGTGTTGATGTTAATATTAACACAAACATGATCTGAATTTAACACCGTGGGTTTTAAATCCATACCAATATTTTTTTAATGTTCGTTTCTACAAATTAGATTCTATTTGTAGAAACGTATAAGGAATACATTTGTCTTGCGTTTAATTTCTAATGCAACTTTACTTGAGAACTTAATGTCATTTTCCAGAAGTTCATTTTGGAGCTGCAATTTTCAATACCGAAAAAATTAATTAAAGGTCCAGTTTTAGGGTATTCTGAATACCCAATTTGTTTCCAATTAGAGCCTATCGCGCGACGCTCGCAGATTTAACGTCTCCAAATGCACGGACACGTGCGTGCACTCGTGCCTCGTTGCTCAGGATGACGCGTGTGTACATGCTGAGATTGCAGCCGGTGTGGACGCGCGCGTTTATCGGCACGAATTCGCGCGCACACACCACGTCGCCGACCCATTATACGTATTATTAGCACTCCGTCACGCCACCCTGTCATCGCCACGTACACACTCGTGCATACGCGCTCTGACGAGAGATCCCAGGATTCTGTCTGCACGCGATCGGATGCCAGGACGTCGAAGGCTTTTCTCGAGCGTTGTCTTCGTCAAAAGTCGATCCGTGTGACGAAGTACTCGCTTTTTCAGGGTTGGATAATGCTAAGTTAAAAAAATAAAAGTTAAGTTAAAAAGTTAAAAAGTTAATTAACTTTAACATAACTTAGTTATGTTTTAGACTCTTATAAATTTTTAACTTTTTATTTAGTTACATTTTATCCGTAACTATTAATTTTTTATTTAATTCTTTGAAGTTAAGTATCGGACATAATATGCGACAATAGCGATAACTTAAAATGAGGTGAAAATTGCAAAAGTGACCAAATTTATTAAGTGTTGACCAATGAAATTATAAATATTCTAATGAATTTGCTCACTTTTGTAATTTTCACCTTATTTCAAATTACACAATCGACCCCCAGATTTCAATCTGTCAGAAACCGTGTATTTCGATGTATCTAGTTTCTGATAGATTGAAATCTATTATTTCTTATTACTATCGTTACTCCCTCGTATTGTGTCTGAAGCTTTAGTTATATTACAGGCCAGTATTCATAGTCGAATCTTATATACTAAACAGTATATATAAACAAAACATTTAAATATAGAGTATTTTCTAAACGAAGTATATATTTGTAATTTCCGTTATTTGTAAGACTGAAACTTTGGAATCACACTGAGAGAAAAATGTTTGGTATTTGTGACTATAATTACATATCACTATAATTATGATTATTACTGCTATAATAATAATAACAGTAACTATGTATATAGTTTTAGCAACAAATATATATAGTTGGCAACCTAAAATGGCTATATAATTATAGTTGTTATAACCATAAAATAGTTAAAATTACCATAAAAATGATTCAAGTGACTATAATTTTATAGTTATATTTTGGGACAACCATATTTTTTATAAACTATAAAATTATAGTCACTTGAATCATTTTTATGGTAATTTCAACTATTTTATGGTTATAACAACTATAATTATAGTCATTTTAGGTTGCCAACTATATACATTTGTTGCTAGAACTGTATACATACTGTTATCATTAGTAAAATGTAAGATGTATTGAAAGAATTAGTCAATCAGAGCTGAACATTTTTGACAATTCTTGACTGTGTGATTAGCTAATTATTTTTAATGCGTCGTCAGTAAGAAGTAAAAGTAAAAAATTGACCAATCACAGTCGACTATTCTTCTCACATTCGACTGTGATTGGTAAATTTCTTACTCTTACTTCTTACTCCGTGTATTGTAGACGACGCCTTACAGTACGTCTTAAGGTAAATTTTCACGAGCTGCTCAAACCGGCTGTTTCAGCGACAAAAAGAATCACGTGGTCAAAATTGACGAATATCAAACGCCCATTTTGATCACGTGATCCTTTTTGTCGCTAAAACAGCCGGTTAGAGCAGCTTGTGAAAATTTACCTTTACGATTACGGAAAGTGTGCGGCAAACTTTATCCAATTGCATTTTACATGCGCCTTTGTAATAGAAATGCGATTGGATATTTTTCTTTATGCATTCGTTTATGCGGCTATGCAAGTTTGTTTGGATAGACCTTTATAGACGTAAGGAAATCAACATGTTGGATTTGCTACTGGTTACGTTATAGCTATAATTGGCCAATTCACTTACTGCTTACGTTTTTTTTTGTGTGCAGCGACCCTTTCGTTTGCGATTACGAAGAAGGAAGCGGCAAAACGGATAACAAGAATCGAGCTTGCTCGCGCCGTAGTCACCGTGAATGACGAAGCGGGGCTGCAGGCACGTCGCCGGTAATTGGATGGACGGTGAGTAATTTATCGAGCCGCTTCAGGTATGACGCGCCACGAGTTTCGACGTCGAATTAGCGCGGGCGCTCGGATAGGAATTAGTCGGCGAAGCAATCTAAGTTTTCCTCGGCGGCCGGCGCGGCAGCCGGAGCTGCGTGAATAGCAAATCATTCGACCTGACGCGGACGTTACATACGAAGTCTTCGCCTGCGTGTCTTTGCCGCGTAAATTCTCCACGCGCGATCAGCGAATTTACGCCGATTTGCACAGCCTCGGCAGACTAAAGCGGTTAGCTCAAGTCTGTCGACGTGAGCATTCAGAAATCCAGGGAATGGAAAGTTACTTTTTAAAAGTAACAAGTTACAGTTACTCGTTACCGAATAGAAAAAGTAACAAGTTACCGATTTTTAAAAGTAACTTGTTGTAGTTACCGTTTCTTGAGAAAGTAACTTTTTGTTACTTTTCCGTTATTTTTTTTTAAATCGACGACCAACAATCACAGCGGACGAGCCTAGAGGCTTCTCTAGTCTCAAGAGCATTGTAAAAAATTGTGTAAAATTACAACTATTATGCTGGATAATTTTGGGATCCACCATAATAGTTGTAAATGTCCACACATTTGTAAATTTGCAATAAAATTAATTTCTTGGTTTGAAACCAAGCAGATTGTGGAAGTACAATTACAATGTGTATGTGTAGCTACAGGAACGATAATATGACAATACATTTCGCACTATATATTATTATACATTTAACAACAATACGCGAAAAATTTCTTTTATGTTACGTAATATTACTAAAATTTGGATAATTACAGAAAATATTCAAAATATCCTGCTATTTACATAATTTCCAATATAAAATAAGATATATTTACACAATAAAAACAAATTTACATAATTTTTGTGGAATTACATAATTTCTGTAAAATTGCATGATTTTTTATATTTACAGAACTAATCATGTAATCTATTTTACATTTATTATATGTGTAAATTTACGAAATTTTTTTACAGTGTAAGTGCCTTGTGTCGTATCGTGTCCAATCATGTGCAAAGTAACGATAAAAGTAAATTCGTTACCGTTACCAAAGAAATGTAACTTCGTTACCGTTACAGTTACCAAAGAAAAAAAGTAATGCAGTTACTAGTAAAGTTACCAAAAAAGTAACTTGTAACTGTAACTTCGTTACAAGAAACGAGTTACTTCCATTCCCTGCAGAAATTCTACACAAAACTTACAAAGACAAATATTTTCTTTACTGTTCGCGCATTTATATATATTATGATCGAAAATCGTGCATTTAAATACACAAAGTCTGTGAAGAGAACGCAAGTATTAAAAATTTGGTTATTGCATTAATATTTTACTTGTGTTACCAGAAATAAGTAAGATGTTACTAATCGAACTTTTTGCTTCAACTAAATTATCTTATTGCATTAATTAAGGATTTGTTTGCCGACATTAATCAAGCAAGATATTAATTGATTCAACTAGGATTCTCAGTGTAAGTGGCGTTGAGGAGAATCGATGCTTTTTCCGTGAAATTCCCGAAAATCATTCAGTTACAACTAATATTTTCTAGTGTTATAGAATAATGGAGTAATAGACGTGCGTTAAGCAGGAACTGATATTAAAATTCTACCGAATAAATTATACTTGGCGTAATGTATTGGCGAAGCAAGTCTGTGACTGAAATGATTTATACAATTGTTATTAAAAAAGTTAACGAATAATGAAATGCTATTAAATACATACAGTTTCATGATTTTTTAATATGAAAATTCGAAACTATATTTTAATGGTTTACGTATATTAACTTATATATATTAAATAATTTATTTCATTGCAATCTTATAGTTATAAATATATAATTTTTCTTGAATTGTAAAGAATCAATGTTTACCTTTCATTTACATGTAGAATTTTCGGAAATATATCGTGACAAAAATATTCTATTGTTCCATCTGATATTCATATCTAAATACGAATATGGGACATAAACGACACAACAATGTAAATAGATACGTACTGCCTATAAATTACGACGTCAATTAATTTTGACATATTATTATAAACAGCCATGTACCGTGCATACGAAAGATACGTTAAACGCGACTCAATATTCATCACATGTGAAATAATTCAAATTGTTCCATAAGCTGTAATAATTCTCTAAATAATAGATGTGGAACAAAAGAGTCACAAACAAGAATTATAGACGTTAAAAAGAAATACAGAAAGTATAAAAGAATTTTTATTTTTTATAAAAAATATACAATTGAACAGAAAGGAAAAGAAAAAAAAAGCGACAAACACTACAATGAAACTGCTATAAAACAATTAAGAGCATCATCGAAGACGAGAAACCTCTTTCGGGAATTTCGAGACCCAATTACCAACTCCGGCGGTACTATCGAACGAACGTACGTGATTAAACGCTAATTCCGATTTATTCGACGTACGGCCGTAAGTTTAAGCGCGGTGATGGCGTCAATCGCAGGTCCGACCGCGGCCGCGTTTTACACGATCCACCTACGTGCCCGTAATTTACGACTTATCGGCACCGCGGCACGGTGTAATTTTCGCACTCGTGCAAAATTACACCGACGCAGAACCAGCGAACGCACCCCCGTGCTCTCTCTCTCTCTCTCTCCCCCTCCCTCTCTTTCTCACCCTCTATTTCTCTCTGCCGCTCTCCAGCTTTCTCTCTCTCGCGCTCTCGCTCTCTGGAAGTGACGCGAGATCGTGCTCCCAGCACGGGCGGGCATGTACCGGGATGTCGATACCACGAGAAGCGGATGTCAATAGCACGAAGTCACTCCTCCGGCGAGGGAGAGGCCGCCGCATCCGCCGATTTTACAAAGCTCTCGCCGCTCTGTCGCCCGTACGCGCTGGAGAAAAATCGCGTTAGTCGAGGAAGCGAGAGCGACAGAGGAGCCCTTTACCTTTGAGAGATAAAAGACAAATTGAATGTGCGAGTAGGTTTTATTGCATAGAAAGATGCCCCCAAGCATACAGGTACGATATTACTAAACGTTACGAAACATACGCACAAATCAATATCTGGAATAGTTATGCTTGCAAAATATTGTGAAACTCCCAAAGGGGGTTTTTATTTAGCACCAGAATTTGTTTTTAAAATTCAATCGTTTTGAATTCTATTTTGTCGCGCTAAAATAATTTGCTCGAAAATGTGGTCATTTGACATCTGGATGACAGTTAGAGAAACGAGGCGCTTCTCGTGTTAACATCAGAATTAGGATTAAGCACAGTTATTTCAACATCTGGATGCCAGAACTGACACACCTGGACTGCAGATCCAGATTTAAGCTATGTCCTTTTCAGCCGAGGCTGAAAGCTCGTGACAATGTACCTAAGTCTTTACTAGGGATATAGGATAAAAGAAAGTGATGAATGATAGAGAGTAAATATAACAAATTGAGTAATAAATAAAGTAATGAGTATTAAATAAAAATTTCAAAATGTAAAAAAACAAGAGCGTATTATATTAGAGCCCTTCAATTCAGAAAGACAAATATATAGTCAGTCCAGAGCAATGTAATAAAAAATGTTATTTTCAGATTTGTTTATAGCTAAAATTTTAGATACTTCAGTAAAATCATCCTATTTCTGTTTATATAAGAGAAATAAAATTTTCTAGCATCGTAGCAACTTTATAAGAAAAAAATAAATAATTTTCGTTTCTTGCAATTTTTCTGTAAAGTTGATAGTATTTGAGTAAAAAATTATTCAAGAACAATATTTGGTAATTTTTAGTAATTAATATCTTGTTAACTATTGCGAAAATTGCAAAATGGTAGAAGACTTTTCGGCTCAATTTAGTCCGCTCTATCTACACAAAAGCGATTGGCAAAAACTTTCGGGACACCCTGTATATTTAACAGTATGTAACATTTGATATTATAAGTGCGGATCGAAAGCTTTTATCGGAATTATATCACAGATCGCCAGTAGTGTTTATTAAAAGAGTAAAAAGGCAAGCCATTACTGTCTCTTATTTTATAGGAATCTCTGCGAGAGGGAGGCTGGGAAGGAGGGAGAAACGGCGGGATTTTAATCGTTCCCGAGAGTTTTGCTCTCCCGAGTAAGCCGCATCTTCCGGGTTGCCGTCTTCTCTTCCCGCGCATTTTCTTTAGCCCGTCCGAGGCTCTTGGAAAAGTTCAATCCGAAGTGCTGCCGGTGACACTCTCCGACGAGTTAGCGAGCGCGCTTTTGTATTACTTTGCATCGCTCGCCGTTGTGCCCGCGTCAACTAGACGTACCCCGGGCGATGCGCAAGTAAAAGGGAACGAGAACATCGTTGGCTTTCAAAAACACCATCGGCTCTCCAAAGACTTTACGCGCTCCTAGTTCTGCCGCGTCTTTCCTACCGAGGCGTAATCCACAGCGTTTCACGCGAGGGATTACCAGCTGTACTCTTTTAAGAGTACATGCACTCTCTTTTCAAAATTGTTAAACTACTTATAGTCATCAATTAAAAATTTATATGTATAAATTTATGTTAGCAGGAATTATAAAAAAATAAAAAGTGCATACACATGTATTCGTTTCTTGTGATTCAGAAATGGTAACCCTATACTGAGAGAAAAAAAAATAGTTGACAACTATAAAGTACAACTCTAAAATTTAAATACTCGTAACTAGTTTTAAAAAGTAATAAGAATTAAAGTAGTACCGAATACACTATAAAAATATAGTATTATACTATAAAAATATAGTATTCAGTACTACTCTAATTCTTATTACTTTGCAAAATTAGTTGCAAATATTTAAAGTATTAGAGTTGTTCATTTAATAGTTGTCAAAACTATATTTTTCTCTACGTGTACAGGCGACACACTTTCCTCCACATTGCGAATTGTAGAACCATAAAATATAATCATTATTATTAAATCTGAAAAATTTGCGGGATTTATATTAATAAATTAAAAGATCGTGCAAGATCTATATTTTTATACTACTATACTTTTAAAAATTCAAAATGATCTTCTATAAATATCCGCATAAATATCTCATCTTTGGCGAAAATCTCAAGAATTTCCCTCTGCAAGTCGTCGGAAAAATAATAGTTACGTTGCATCATTGTCAAATTTGCACCCAGCCCAAAGTTATATCTATGCGGCACATGTGCTAAGACGGGTGGAAACAAGCTTTGTTATGCTTGTGTCAACAAAAGACGCGTGTTGCAGAGGCGCGTGCTGCATGCGACGCGCTGAAAGAATGAAAGTAAATATCGAGCGCGCGGCGCAGGTGGACCGGATAAGATTAAACAGCTGTTTCCGCGTTTTATCGGGAGTGCAGTTAACCGCCGTGGCCGCCCCTCCCCCCCCCCCCGCGAGCCTCCCTTTCTCCCAAAATGCATTCTTCTCGGGTGCGTTAGCACGCGCGTGCAATATCCGCAATAGCGGCCCGCGCAAATGAATTGCGCTTTGCGCAAGCAGTTGAGACGGAACTTTAAGAGAAGAGATAGCCCAATAATGCGTGCGAATAAACTTTATGCGAAATAGGTCGGATATCTCGCACCTCGTTCCACCTGCGTTCGTATATCTCATTTGGTTTAAGTACATATTGAAAGAAAATAAATTTTAATAAATATTTGTTTAAGCAGCACTAATTAAACATTTACTTACAGTAAATAAATATTTACTCAATCAAAAATGATACTTAAATCAAATCAATGATTCTTGTACCAAAAAGTATAAGTTTACATTTAGTAAATATTTAGTTAGTACTATTAAAAAAAATATTTATTAAAATTTAGTAGTTTCCGATGTATATTATACATCATAATACACAAAAAATATGTTTCAAATTTCAAATAATAATATTCATTGGATAAATAATCATCTAAAGTTATATCTTTTATAACAAATATCTTTTTGAGATATTTTCGCCAATCGATTAAGGAGAATGCAATATGTTAAGAATTGCTTGAAATTTGGAACATAGCTTTATCTACAAAGCATGCTTTTATGTAAATTTTTTCAGATTTTTTGACCAGCGCATTTTTCTGTAAATTAATAACAAAATTCTGGATTTTATAATAGACTATCTCTCTTTCTCTAATAAGAGACTCGATTCTATGTATCTGTTTTCAATAAATATTAATATTTGAAATGTTAAGAATCGAATAAATTTATGTGTTTAATATATAAAGTATAGCATATTAAAAATATATTTGAAGATTAAAACAACTTTTACCACTCAGTTTATTAACAATAGTAAAAAATATAACCAAAGATGTGATACTTCTGCCATTGAAACTGTTTGATGGAGAAAATGTGGCAACGTTGTTTCATCATCGCGAATTAAAAATATTCTATCAGTTGAGTAATGCCGTCAAAGTCTCAGTACAAATGCTTCTAAGCATTTGATTTACTAATCACAGAAAAAAAATTGTACTAATTTGTCAAAGAACGCTTCGAAATATTTATAGCGTCACGTTAACTTTATCTACCCGTCAGACATTGCAGTTTGCAGTGTTACCAACTTCGATTTTTCAGTTTTACACTGTTTCCAAATCATTTCTTGAGCTAAAAATATTTATTGTTCTAAAAAATATATGTTTATCTTTGAAACTTTTACACAAATAAACACTAATATTTTTTGCATTTTAATTGCATTATAATCCATATTTCTTTAAATTTTAGCTATTTATTTCATCAAATTTTAATGTTTAAATGTTGGCTACACTCCATATTTCTTTTGTATTAAAGCATTCCCCTCTCACTGCCCACCTCAGCCTTACAAACTCCTTAAATGAACAGTATAAAAAGGCAAAAATTAATATACTTATAATTTAAATAAATAAGATCTACTCTGTGCGTGTATATTTTTATGTAATTAAAAGCTGTGATAAATTTAAATTGATAATTTGAAGCTGCTATTCACTTATAATTATCATTTCAGATTATGAAATCGTCAGAGGCGAGAAATACACAATAAAAATTTTTGTAAAATGTATTAATATGGAAATGTTTCAATAAAATAACATGCAATCAATAGAACCGATAAAATATAATGGACGACTTATAAAATATAATGGAAATTCTGCTCTTATTCTATTGTTAATTAATAAATAACTATATATCTGGAAATGAATTATGCATAACCAAAAACAAAATAATCTGTTCACAGCTGTGACAAATTCAAATTAATAATATATAGAAATAAATGATTTAATCTCTCCCCGAAGCAAAAAGAAGATAATTTTTGATATATTTTATAAGTCTATTCTATTTTGAATTTGATTTATTTTTGGAGCCACAAAACTATTTTTATTTTTATATTCATTTTATTTATATTCGAATTTTACATTCTATCGATTGCAAATGTTATTTCATCGAAAAATATTTCTACTTGAATATAATTTACAAGAATTTTTATTTGAAGTATATTCTCTCGCTTCTGACGTCATAATCTGAGATATCTAGTGAACAGAAGCCCCAAGATGAAAACCTTATACAGAGCAAATTTTCACGTGCATACACTGTTAAATCCATGGCGTCAAATTTAATCAAATTTAAATCGCTACTGTACCTACACTGAAAAAAATTCAGTAAATATTTACTTGCAATAAAGAAATGTTTACTCGGAATTATTCAAGAAAAAAATTACTTGAATTTAGAAAATGTTTTTCAGTAGTTTTTCAGTTTTAATATAAAATATAACGATATATTGAGAGTATACTGAAAAAAAATGTTCTAAATCCAAGTAATTTTTTCCTTAAATAGTTTCAAGTAAACATTGCTTTAATATAAGTAAATATTTACTAAATTTTTTACACTATATAGTTAAATTTATACATTGTTAAATTAGATTAAATGTGACACTATAAATTGAACAATGTAAAGGGACTCGAGTTTAATTATACGCGAATCGTCAAGAATTCTATGTAGCGCGAATACGCGCTCCACGTGTCACGTCTATCTAAGATTTTATTTCGAAATGTCCAATCGTCGTCGAGAGAAAGGAAACAAGGCGGAATGGATAGAAAACAGCTGAGGCGCAGCTGGTTTCTGGCATCGCGACGACTGGCGTCTTCCCCGCGCGCGCAAAGAGCGTCGCACTCCGCGCACACGTGTGTGTGTGTATGCACACGCGTGACGTCTGTGTATAGCACAAACCATCGATGGTAGAAAGCAGAACTAGAAATCAATTGCTAACAATATTTTACGCCAGGCGATAACAAACCGCAGAAGAAAAATTAACATTCGCGACCGGCAAACGGCGGTGATTCCGTGGCAACAGCTTGCGAGGATCCCGTTAATCTGTAAATAATTACAACCGCCGGTTACAACGCGATTACGCCGTTTCGTTGGAGAATCTGGGAAAAGCGAAGGTGGAGCAAATATCTGAAATCCATGAGAAGACTTGCAAATGAACCTTGGATAAAAAGAAAGAGAGAGACGACAGAGACGGAGAGATCAAGTTTTTTTTGTAAAGTTATTTTTAAAACTTCCTATAAAAACTACTTCAGAAAAAGAAAAACATTGTAAAATTCCGACGTAATTTCAACTTTAAAATAAAAAGAATCGTGTGAAAATGTACGAAAGAATTTACGGTAGAATATACCTTACATGAAACGCTGTTGCGTCTATTGATCCTCGAATGAATGACGTGTTGCTCTCATTCTAAAAAAATATTAACGATAAAATCCGTATCATCCTTATAATTTCGTTACATTTTCCTTTTATTCGTCTATTATTAATGGCTGCATTCAACAGAAAAAGCAGCTAAATTCTTTGGAGTGAATCTCACTTCAAAGAATTTACAGAGTACACACTTGACTTCTGTACCGAAAAGAACTCGAGTCCAGAGTCGAATAAATTCACATAAATTATTAAGCACCTAAGATCTAGCTTCGACCGTTATAGGCATTACTCTTCACTTGTTGCGTATTCACACTTAAACCGGTTCTACATTAGTTACAAGTTGATCGCAAGTTTGTCGCAACAGCCAATTGGAAGCTTGCATTTTGAAATCAACGCTTCATATTACTATCAGCTTGCAATTAATGTACCAGATATGTAAATATGAAATCGGAATTTACCAATAGATGGCCATAGCTGTCAATGTAGTTGCCGCCATTTCCTTGTTCTGACATCTGACAAAGATTTTCAACTCACAACAATACAAGTTTCATACAACAGTATAGTTTGTAATAGCGTTGAACATGTCGAATTTTGTACCTGGAAACTGCGATTTGCGGACAGCATTGATTTTCTGTTACCATTTGAAGAAAACTGCTGTAGAATCGCATCGAATGCTTGTCGAAGCTTACGGTGAGCATGCTCTTGGTAAATCACAGTGCTTTGAGTGGTTTAAAAAATTCAAAAGTGGCGATTTTGACGTGAGAAACGAAGAACGTGGAAAACCACCGAAAAAATTTGAAGACAGCGAATTGCAAGCATTGTTGGATGAGGATGACGCTCAACCCAACAACTCGTGGATCAATTGAATGTGACACGAGAAGCCATCTCCATACGTTTGAAATCCATGGGAAAGATCCAGAAGATGGGAAAATGGGTTCCACATGAACTGAATAAAAGACAGCAGGAAAACCGAAAAACCACTCACGAAATACTGCTCGCCAGGTACAAAAGAAAGTCATTTCTCCATCGAATTGTGACTGGCGATGAAAAGTGGATATATTTTGAGAATTCTAAGCGTAAAAGATCATGGGTAACTCCAGGCGAACCATCGACATCGACTGCAAGACCAAATCGCTATGGACGGAAGAGAATGCTCTATGTTTGGTGGAATCAGAAAGGTGTGATCTATTATGAGCTGCTAAAACCTGGCGAAACCGTTAATACTGAACGCTACCGACAACAAATGATCAATTTGAATCAAGCTTTACGTGAAAAACGATCGAAATATCAAAAAAGGCAACACAAAGTGATTTTGCTTTATGATAATGCACCATCACACACAGCAAAACTGGTCAAGGAAACGATTGAGGCGTTTGGTTGGGAAATACTTTCGTATGCGGCTTACTCACCAGACTTGGCTCCGTCCGATTACTATTTATTTGCATCGATGGGACACGCACTTGCTCAGCAGCGCTTCACTTCTTACGAAGATGTACGAAAATGGCTAGATGACTGGTTTGGCTCAAAAGAGCAACAATTTTTTTGGCGTGGCATCCACAAATTGTCAGACAGGTGGGAAAAATGTATAGCTAGCGATGGGCAATACTTCGAATAAAATATTTTTTATTATTTTCATGCAATAAACGTGTATTTTCTATTAAAAAATTCCGGTTTCATATTTACATACCTGGTAGACTTTATACTTGAAAAGTCGCTTTTTCCGCTGAGCGCAACCAATGATCGGAATAAACCCCTACAGCACAAAGTTGCACAAAAGTTGCAGCAACATTGCATGTTGCAACAATATTGCTGCAAATTTTGTGCTGTATGAGAAGGGCGCAACTTCTAGTAGCATTCGACGACCTCGTATCCCACATTTCGCCGAAGTGACGTGTCATAACGACGTCGACGTCGACATCGTTCACTGTACTCCCTCGTTGCGCTGAACACATACAGTGGACACTTGGAACGTCTTCCTCCTGAATCTCCTGAATTAACACGCCGAAAGAATTCACATGAATCTTTCCCAGACGCGCGCGTCGCGCTGGCTAAGTATAGCAGAGCCGGCGCGACGTGGGCGCGGATGCAGCCGTGAAAAGCATTCGCATTAATCTCGGCGCCACCTTTGTCGGCCGGACAAGCGAAATATTTCACGACGACGACGGCTGCGTCCTCGCTAATGAAACGCCCCAGGTGGTGACGATTCTAGTCGTCTCGGCCTGACGCGACTTGCGAATTAAAACTCCCGGGTGTCCCGTAAGGACACCCTCTCCTCCTCTTTTTTTTTTCTTTCGCTTGCCGTTACACGCATTCACCGGAACAGTCGTGTGGAATTGATCAACACCGCTCTACCATGTACAAAGAATTTATTTTTCTTAACATTGACAGTACTCACAAACTCGCAGCTCGCACAATAACATCGAGATATGGCTGTGCGTGGCGTCGACGCCACCTTGAGACTCCGCGCCTCCCGACTTCCTTATTGCCTTACTGATCGATCGATCGATTGGCCGATTGATTAGCCCGTATCGCTCCCGAGCAACATTCAAAGCGGACGGTGCGTGAGCCCGACTTTGGAACAATTATTATGACAAGCGTTTCTCTCTCATCCCCTCTCCCCCTCTTTCTCTCATTACTGCCCGGCTTTCAACCGGTATCGGATGTGCAGGACGATGTATCGGCGTTACTCTGATCGTTGTTGCTCTCCGTCGACGAGCTGTCGTTACTCTTTATTCGCCGTTTGCGCAGCTTCGCGAACTGAAACTCCTCGACCGGCACTGTACACCAACAATAGAAGTCATGTCATTAATCCTCTGGCTAATTATCGCCGTTCGCAATTTCGTTTTTTTTTTCTTTTTGCTTTACGTATATCTCTCATTCCGTTTCGCAGCAAGGATAGGATAACTTGATCGGGTTGAGTCAAAGCGCAGGAAAACGAGAACGAACGAAGAACGCTTATATATTTCTTTCTCTCTCTTTCTCTCCCCCCCCCTCTCTCTCTCTCTCTCTCTCTCTCTCTCTCGGCCAACCGAAACATTTTACATTGTGAATCGCATTATCTTACAGTAGAAAGTGCGCATACAATGAATTTATTTGAGTACCTTGAGATTGACTGGCGATTCTAAGGCATTAACATTAAAAATCTTGAACTATTCCGTAATTGATACGTAACATATATCCCTTCATTGCATAAATCTTCGCATCCGCGCGAAATGACTTAATTTAATCTCTCTTTCAAGCTCATTTCTACCTTTTTAGATTTTAACTTTAATCTCGGTTTATAGAATTGTCACAAATTCCTTATCCTGAAGTTCCATAACTTTTCCTGATTTCCAGACAAAATTTCGTGATGTTTCCTGATGCTTCAATAATATTTTTAATTTTTTTTTGTAGTGTCCTCATTTGAAAACTGTCAAATATTTTGAGAGAGCAATTCATAGCAATATAAATTACTATTAATGCTACTAACACCACTTGCATTTGATTGTTAAGTTAATAATATTCCAAGATTCCATAGGTGTGACGTACGCATATTAAACTTCTTTAACACCAAGAATTTTAATTTTGTGTGAAACAGAAAATTTTGCAAAATTTCCCTGATTTTTCCCTAATTTCCCCTATTTTCAATTTCCTTGATTCCCCTAATTTCAATTTTGTGGCCTGATTTAATTTACTCTTCCTCTTTTTCTAATTCTTAAAACTAGAGAAGGTAAGTTAAACGAAGATTAAAGTTAATCTATATTTTAGTAGAAACGTACATCAGCCACGTCCCTAAACTTCATAGGCATGTACTAAATTTTAGTGTCAAGAGATGAGACCAGCTCTCGAGTGTTTTCACAAAAACTGTAAATCGTTACAGACGTACCTAGTGTGAAATAGACGACTCTGTGTGCGACGAGGTAGACCAACGATCTTTATTTACAAATAATGCACTGCGTAACACATGAATAAGCTTCCTTGCTATGCGCTGGGAGAAGCAATAAATCGGCTCGTACATCAAAAGCATGTTGTTATGCGGTATGTACATACTTACACGGCAAGTCGATGAAAATTACGTAATGAAGAGAGAACATTCAAAGTAGTAAACTTCCGTACTCAACATCCTCATCTCTGATATCTACGCAACGTGTCGGAGATTCAACACATGGCATGTATTTCTCATTCGTTCGCAATAAAAAAAATTATTTGCACAATTTATCGACAGTTTCTTGATCAACTACCCTTGCATAAACTAGTAAGGAAATTTACTTTGTACCATCTCTGTATTGCAAATTTGCTCAGTGACGATTGTTTTACACATGCGAGTAATAACGCAAAAAAATATGCGTAAATAATCGGAAAGTGTCGATTCGCCGTTTGCGACTGATACTTCTTACAGCGGTTTTTGTACTAGTATCTCCTCACGGGGAGAAAGTGCACGGGATGTCAGGTAAAGCGCAAAATCTTAAGAAGCAAGACATCGCTTCTCATTAACATCAATTTCTAATAGAAATACTCTCTTTAAAATAGTCTCTTATGCATTCACGTATAGTTAATGTAATTACATATATATATATATCTCACAACAATAAAATCATCTGAGGATGTAAAAACAGTTCAGACTAAACAGGTCTCTTTGCTCTCTTACAACAAAGCATAGAATATACTCCTTCCTTCCGTGGTTTACCTCCATTAATATACATATTAGAAACATGATGTGTGTTACCTGAATTAACCGGCCGTTCGTTCCGTAGGTAAATTTTAAATATTTTACATTTGAACGTTCGTCGAAGATCCAATTTATTCCTTAGCGATATGGCTACTTTTAGTGGAGGTTTCATTACCATCTGAATCGGGATCTTGATCGGCAGCGCCGTGAACTGGAGCGGTTGGCAATGGCACGACCTCCGGCTCGAGAGGCTTCACCGGGCAATCGACATCTTCCACGATAACTTCCTCCGCCAAACTGCTCCTTACTGCCTCTGCGCAATTAGGATAGAAAAAAATATAACGAATGGATCATATATCTACTTTCCTCGTTGATTCATTCATATAATTAATTACCGTTGAACGCCTGTGGATACTGCTGGCTCAATTTACTCTTTATCAAGCGAATCCTCTTAAAAATATAATCCAGGTCCCTCTTCATCTCGACTAGAAGAGCAGTGTGCTTCTTGAATTCTGTACCGGCAGTCTTGAGTCTATTCACCGACAACTGATTGCAATTTGTCAGCATCTCGTTGGTCTTTTCAAACCTTTGTAACCTGGAAGCGCACAAAGAGTTAAATATTATATCATGAGAGAATTAGAGGTGTGTAAATATATCTCGAGAAAGACAAATAGCAAATTTGGTCACTTGCATTACACTAAATTAGTGTATACTAAAAACTGCTATATGTATTTATACATATATACAAAATTAGCAAAGTTTGTCCTGATGTTTTGGACTTTGTACTGTTTGGGCGAGTTCACCATGCAAGTTAAAAGAGGTCTGTTTTTTATACCTGTACCCCTACTGAAAAAAATCACGTCACACAGTTGCATGATAAAATTATGTAATTGAAACACGTAACAGATTGTTCCAAATCAGTACGTGATTTTTTAAAACAATATAATTTGAAAAATTACATGATATTAGAAATAATTTCATCCATGATGTGATTTTATAGTTATCGACTTTTAAAGAATTGAACGATAGAAATATAAGAAAAAAGAACGTATCATCATGTAACTTTTCTTTTACGCGATTTACATGTTTTAATCACATAATTTCGGCTGTGGTCAAAGTCTCGCTACAAATGCTTTGAAGCATTTGATGAACCAATTAGAAGAAAGAATTTTACAAACTGACCAATTAAAAGACATTTCAAAGCATTTGTAGCATCGCGTTGACCATATCCTTTATCATGTAACGTTATGACATGATTTTTTTTAGTAGGGACCCAATTGTACTAGAATTCTCTTTCTCGCTTTTGCCAAATCTGAAACATATATCTATCTCACTTTAAGTTCCAAAAGTGTACACTAGTACAGTCACAAAAAATAAGCCTAAGGTCTATTCTTTTAAATATACATATAATAAATAAGGGGCTAAGAGTAATAGTGGGTTATGAGTTGCTATCTTTTAATAATTTTTAAAATTACATAACAAACAAACGTTTCGACCTTACACTAGGTCATTTTGAATATTTGATAAACATATTCTAATGACAAATTAAAATTGTTACTTAAGAACGTTTAATGACAAAGATGCATACTTGAAATTAAAATTGACGGAATCTATTGTTTTAGCTGAGTTTCTTTGTGTGTATATGTGTGGCCATAGTTCTCTTTTTCTCTTCTCCTCATCAAGTGAAAAGAAAAGAAGGAAAAAAAATGTGCAAGAAGGCAAAGAAGTTCAGTTGGGTCCAATTTCACAACTCATGGTTAACTCTTAACCGAGGTTTAACTTATTCCTGATCTCTTTCTAATGCTAGAATTGCAAAGAGATGAGACATAAGTTGGACCTCGGTTAAGAGTTAACCATGAGTTGTGAAACTGAGCCTTAAGCTAATTCTACAATGTGCTTTTTGTTTCCTGTTTCTTGCTGTTTGTCTTTTGCCTTCTTGATCAAAAAGGCAAGAGACAAACAGCAAGAAACAGGAAACAAAAAGCACATTGTAGAACAACCGTTAGCCTTAGAAGTTTAAAACGAACAAGTCTAGAAAATCAGAGCTGAAACTTACATCTGTTTCTGTGCACGTATCATAGACTCCACGTCCTGCTGATCGACGATGCCGGCCAGACCTTGCACAAACACCTCCGGTGCCGTGTAGTTTCTGAAACACTCGAAGCTCCCAGTGTCCGACTCCGGTGTGCCCTGCGCCGCTGCCATACTTTCGCTACCTCAGGATCACCAGGCCACGAATCTACTCTCATCATCGAGCAATCCCATCGCTCGAACAAAATGTCGCACGAATTCGCTCAATCGTACTCGACGCGACCTACACTCTGGTGACCGACGAGTCGCGAGCACTACATGTCGCGAAAGTCCGGATTGCAATCGTCCACGTTATCTCCCTTGGTGTTTCACGTTGGTCATCACGTCAGGACCAGAAAGAAAAGACGTCGATCAATATATCGCGATCGCGCTAGGCCGAGCCTGTCCGCCTCGCCGAAACTATCAAGCCCATTTCCCCGCGTTCCGAGAACAAATGCTAGGCGATGCCGGCGACGGCGGAGTTATCGATCAATCGAGAGGGTGCTTGGATACCAACAATTACGCGATATCTCGAGTCCGAAGGTGAATCCTATGTGCGATTTAAAAATCCCATTCGTCTGCAGCCTGCAGGTCCGAAGACGACACGCGACGGAACGGTGGGCGACGAGAGACGCGAGACGAGGAGGAATCGGAAAATCCGCGCGACGCCGCGACGCGTCGCCGCCCGACGGCAACAGCTGTTTTGCGACCTGATGTTTTCGAGCCGGGCAATAGGGCGCCGTGCAGCATTCAAATTTCCATCGTGCTGTTGTGACGGTCAATCGAGTCGGACTGAGTCGGAGTCGCAGAGCGAGAGAGACGGAGAGATTGCGACCCTCGCTCCGTGAAGACGATACTTCTCGCCGATTCGTCACCCAGGAACGCGAAGACGCCAAGGTGCCTCAGGATGGCACAGAACGTGAATCCGTTCAGCTCGATGCAAAACACGCCGACCAAGGCAACCGAAGAGAAGCAGAGCTTGCCGAAGGACAATCATGCAGTCAGTAAACGGTACGCGGAATCGAGTCCATTAATATGAATTGCGAGCTGACTGGCGAGTTTTCTTTCGAGTCGATCGTTCAAATCGCCTCGTTCGCGACCGTCGAAATTTTTCGGATATTTCAGGAATTCAAGCGGCATAATCGATATCGCTTTGTTCACTGTAGTCACATAACCTAGTGGACTCTGATGTTGATTAAGCGCGATTCGTCGGGAATATTTTACAATATTTGATTTTGTAATAGTCTATTCTATTTTTCCTTCGTTGTAATCAGCTATAACTTGTCTCATGGAGGCGTTTACTTGTGTGGAAATATCTGAATTTACTTCTTGATTGTCCAGATTGCAGAAGGAGCTCATGGTGCTGATGATGAGCACCGAACAAGGAGTATCTGCCTTCCCAGAGGGAGAAAATTTATTTAAGTGGATCGGGACTATCACAGGACCAAGAGATACGGTAGGAAAACCTCTCTACTTTGAATAACATTATTGCCTCTAATATAACAAAAATATCTACAGTTTGTATCAGACTAAATATTAAAGGTATGGCTTTCTACAATAAATCATTACCGAAGCTTTAAGTCTTTGACCAATTATAAATGATTATTCTGTTCACATTCAACTGTGATGATCAATTTCTTATGGCTTAAAACTTAAAGCTTAGGTAATGGCTTATTGTAGAAAGCCTAATAGAATTCTTTCTATGCTGGAGAAAAAAGAGAAAAGATAAATTTATAAAAAGATAAACTGCTCAGTTAAAAGACTTTAAGATCCTTACTCTCTGGCTCTTAAAAGCATTAGTACTCTCTAAATTCTTTGGAGTAAAATCTCACTCTATATAAAGAGTGAAAATTGGGAGTTTTGAAAAAGAATAAAAATCTTTAAGAGAGAGAAGAAGTGAAAAGAAGAGGATTTATTCTAAAAGTTTTAGAGAGTATTCAACAGCATTGATGTCGCTACATTATCATTGAGTAGATATTATATACAGTGTACAATGGAAAAAGTTTTGTTGAAATATCTAAAAATTTAACTAGATATAGAAAATAATTCTGAAAATAATTTTGGTTGGCCCCCCCATTAAAATAATTATGTTGATGCCCAAGCTGGTTGCTAGAATGTCAAAACATTTTACAACATTGTCATCAATGCTTTTAAGCGTTCTACATAATTATTTTGATGATTCAACAGAATTATTTCAGATGTCTGGCTAAATTTTTAAATACTTCAGCAAAATTGTTCTTTCCGTGTAAAAAAAAGCAGCACAACGACATTTACATTGCAGTTAAGAGTTATGAAATAGATGACTAAGATTGGATTGGAATTTTATCAATCAAAGTAAAGTTCATTATATAAATTCAACATTTCCTTTCTTCGAATTGATTAAATTCTAATCTAATCTCAATCTCTAGTACAGGTATAATGAAAATGTTACGTGTTGCAGGTATACGCCGGTCTCACCTACAAATTAACCTTAGAATTTCCACATAGCTATCCGTATAGTGCTCCAATAGTACGCTTTGCTACGCCTTGCTTTCATCCAAACGTGGATACCGGTGGTAATATCTGTCTAGATATATTAAAAGACAAGTGGAGCGCACTGTATGACGTCCGTACCATTTTACTCTCCATACAATCTCTTCTTGGTGGTAAGTAATAAGTAATAAATAAAGTGTAATACAAGTCAATATTGATGTGAGATACTACTTAATTTCACACTTTGTTACATAGAACCTAACAACGAAAGTCCACTTAATCTTGAAGCAGCAGAGCTATGGAATAATCAGACGAAATACAAAAAGTATCTGATGGAAGAATATCATAGGGCACTCGATCGAACACAGAGCAATCGTAATCAACAAGATTCATGATAAGCCATGACCGTAAATTCATTTTGAATCATTTAATATTATTATTCTTACGAATGGTAGGATTATAATTAAGTGTACGAACTTTCTGCACTTTTTCGAGATTCATTAAGCACTATCGAGTTTGAATTGAATTGTTTTTCTTTCAAAAGAATGACAATGACAAAATTCTTCACGAATTATGTATATGTATTTAGCTTGTATCTCGCAAGATTTTCGTAGGAAGACTTTTGTAAGAGCAATTATAAATTTATGTAATCATCGACATTAAGACAATTGCACTACATTTATTTATTTACTATATAGAAACATGTGCATTGGTTTTTCGATCATTACCGTCATCGTCTGTACATTACATCTATATTTGATGTTTGTTTCCATTTTTACCATTACTGTATAGTTCTAAAATAAATATTTTAATGATCAGATAACCATTAAGAGTTAATTTGCAATTTCCTCAACATGATTTTTTAACAACAATATCGCACGTGATATATATTTTTTGTTATATTTCAGTTTCATTAATATATGTAGTAAGATATAAATTTTTGGCGTCCAAATTTCGAAAATTAAAAAAATTTTTTGCAGAATAGCATTTTTGAAAATTTTAATTAATGTAACTCCTTTGTTTATTATATTCTTCTGAACATTCTATTTTACTTTCCCGATTTTCGTAAATTTAAGTTTTCATGTTAAAATCTCCAAGTTTAAAATTCTAAGAATTGCGACTTTGTTAGTTTGATGTATAGGAATAAACGTGGAGGAATATACATATATATTTACAAAAGGTAAATATTTTTAGTGTCATTAATAGGTTTTACTATTTTTTTGCTGATGACATAGTGTCGTTATATAAGAACATGAAACTTATTAACAAATATAACTATTGCATATGCGGTTATTACAGATAAAAACTAAAAAGGAAACAAAGTACTTTAATAAATGCTTTGAGCACGTATTCACGGTAAAAAAAATGCGGTCAGTTTATATCATAGTCTTAGTTAATTATTTCAGTCAGATGGTGCAATAATATAATAAAGATGCGGATCGTAAAATGTTAAAAATACAAATTATACATAATTAGTTAATATATACATATGTATGTGTATATATTTGAACCATTGGAAATATTAAACTTATCAATATTATCGTAAAACAAGGAATCAGTTATATTAGTCACAGTTTCAATACTTCTTTAAATTGCATTTATCTATTTTAAAAAATGTTAATCTCGGTTGAACTAATTTTTATTATATGTGTATGTATTTATATTTTATCTTTATCTTTTTCTTTATTTTATCCACATGATGCATATAAGATACATTAAATAAAAATAGTCGAAATAATTATATTAGCTATATAACCAAAATAACTATTTTAATTATTAGTTTAATCTTTAATTAATTACACTATTACGATAATAATCGTTTCATATTGAACTAAACAAAAATAATGTAAGGGGCTCCGCATAATAAAAGGAACAGAGAACAGAGAATAAGAATTTCAACCTATCAGAAATCATGTATTGTGATATGTATTTCCACAATACATGATTTCTGATAGGTTGAAATTCTTAGTCTCTGTTCTCTGTTCCTTATTCCTTTTATGAGTGCGGAGCCCCTAAGCAAGTTAATTAAGATTTTTGAAAATACATACATAGATAAGTACGAGGTAGAGACAGACAAAAAATATAAAAAAATAATTTTGTTTTACGGTTATTAGCTAAGCTAAAAAGAATATTACCTATATATTAGGTGTTAAATTTAATTCCTGCCGTCTTTTCGTCTTCAAAATTGATTTGTTTCGAAGGGAAATACCTTAATCAAAGTATTATTAATAAAGTATTATTAATTAGTAATAAAGTAGAAAATGGAGGAAATTACTTTGATTGAGGTATTCTTTCATCTTCCCTTCGAAACAAATCAATTTTGGAGACGAAAAACGGCAGGAATTAAGTTTAACACCTAATATATATTATCATTTTCGTGTTATTGCGTTATTCCGGTATCAGTTATCTAACTATTTCAAAATGCTGCGTTTTTAATCTCGACGATGCTATATATAACGGTACCGATGTGCGCTGTCAGCAGTCCACTACGAATGATCCATTTAAAGACTTCAGTCGGTCGTAAAGCAACATATGTATATTCAATACGATGTATGCTCGTTTCGTGAGTACATTACATAAAATAGTAAAATCCGGAAGCCTAGTGCATACTCGGCAACTATCAACTACTGCGAATAAGGCTCGTGAGATGGAGGTGTGTATATAAATGGAAATGCAGAATCACTACTTGCCGTTTTCTCATCTGCCATTTCATGGATCGTCTTTCGGCTACCATATGTTAAGCAAAATATATACATTCTTGTTAACAGGAACGAAAGATCAAAGTGAACAACATGGAAATTAATTATGCTAGGGTCGGCACAGGGGACCATCCGGTATTACTGTTGCCTGGAGCCTTAGGTAATGCGATTTCTCCAATTATAAATCTCTTAAGTCTGATCTACAATTGCGTAAACGTAGTTGTAAGTGGTCGTAGTTGTAACAATTCACAGTCGGATATTCTCCTTGTATTCAAGTGTGATTGGTCAATTCTTACAACTGCAACTACGTTCACGTAATTGTAGATTGGACTTTATACATTGATCAGATAATAGTTTTGTATGTTTACTTTTATCGACAGTTATTGCTGCCATCTACCGGACTGTATATAAATCTGAATAATATTTAAATTGTTTGTTGAAAAACAAGATAGCGTTGCCTACATTGTGATTTTGATGACTAAAAGAAAAGTTGTTAAATTTTCAGAACAATTTTCTGCCACCAAATAATTGTAATTGTTTTTACCGGTTTTTCTTTATTGTAATATAACTATTTTTTTGTTGTTATTGTCGTTTTCAATTATTAATAATTTAATGAGTTAAGGGTTTAAGGGTTTTCTAAATTTTTTAAATCTTGATTGACTTAATTAACATAGTAAAATAAATTAATAATGTTTGTGACGTCAAGAATAAATCCAAGTAAAATGACCTTGTACTAAATTAATAAATACCCCGGGAAAAAATGTTTCATATATAATTATGTAAGATTATATATTATATATACTTGTATAAAAAAAATTGACATACTTTATGTATAATTATATATAATTATATACATATAATTATATATATAATATAACATTTTTTTTCGAGACATTAATTTGTGTTTAAAGAAAAAATTCCAAATAACCAAATATGTCAAAAGCAGATATTTTTGCAAAATGCTTGGCTACAAATTTTGTCGATAAAATGTCCAACAGAACATAATGATAGATTTACTGAAGAAACCGAACAGAATCTGCCACTTAAATAAATAGCATTAGATATAAAACAAAAAATTCTGCTTGGTTTCTGCTGCTACATGACGCTAGCAGAACACAAGCTTAATACAGACACAATTGATGCCAATCTGCTTCAATATTCTGCTCGAACTTGTTGGCAAACTGCTAACACGCTGCTAACATTTCACTAGGATGTCGAGAATTTGCAGTCTATCAAATCAAAAGGGATGTTTCAGGATCAATATGGACTAATTTTAAGCCACAGATGGAGAATCTGAACGTGGACGGGCTAACCATAGTAGCATGGGATCCACCTGGTTACGGAAAGTCACGGCCACCCGATAGGACATTCCCGGATGATTTTTTTCAACGCGACGCCACGTGGGCTTATAATTTAATGAAAACTCTCGGCTACTCGAAATTTTCTCTGATCGGTTGGAGTGACGGTGGCATCACGTCGCTTCTACTGGCCTCGGCGTATCCCGACAGCGTCTACAGGATGGTTGTTTTTGGCGCAAACGCATACATACACCCGGACGAAACGAAAATATACGAAAGTATGACTCTGCTCGTGATGTCGTAGACCGATATTCATAGTCCGTTTTTATCTTAAGGTCATCTTAAGTAATGTCTTGAAATGCTAATACAACACTCTAATTGATTTATAACGTCTTAGGATTAGACTTAAGATGGTCTCAAATATAAGAATCAATCATGAATACTGGCCTATGATTAGCTTATGACATCTTAAAGACAGCACTTAAATATCACTGAAAAAAAAGTTGCTGTTTCAAAAAAATATTGATTCTGCAACTAAATGAAGAAGTCGCGGGCTATCAAGCAAATATTTATTAATTCAAATAATATGTTGATATGACTCACGTATATTTAACTTAAATATATAAATACTTAAACTATAAATAATTACTACGAGCTAAATGCATTTAATCAAGTGTTAACAAGTTGTTAAACTTAGCCTTGAATCGGCATTATTGTTATTTCAAGTTAACAACTTTTTTTCTCAGTGTAAGAACTGACGGTAAATGTAAAAACCGATATGAATATCGATTGTTTAGCCAAAGGAGTCTTTTCTAGCGTTTAACAATGTAACTTGTCGAAATCTTGTTATTTATAAAAAAACATTGAAAGTTGAGAAAATTATAAGAATCCATAAATATGTTGGAATTCGTAAAAAGTCACTAAAGTTTTTATAGTAACTAAATTTTACAGATATAGGCACAACGTTTTGCTATCGCGTGATTGAAAGTGCATGAAATATTTCATTTCTTTTGTTCGCGTAACTCTTCATGAAATATTACTGTCCAGGCATTAGGGACATCAACAAGTGGTCAGAAAAAATGAGAACACCTATGATACAAATCTATGGTGAGGATTATTTCCAAAAGATATGGTCGGATTGGATAGACGCTATGCTGAGATTATACGAAAAGCAAAACGGCGACCTGTGCAAACAGGTTTTACCGAAGATAAAATGTCCGACTTTAATCATTCACGGAGCCAAAGACGCGGTGGTTCTGCCAGAACATCCAACGTACTTGAAACAAAATATTGCCAACTCGAAGTTTGTATCAGATTTGAAACAAACAAGGTAAGTACATTATCTTTTTACTAATTTCTTTTATATTACAGACTACATATTTTCGAAAAGGGCGCACATAATCTTCACTTAAGGTATTCCGAAGAATTTAATAATTTGGTTACAGATTTCCTTGTCAATCAAAAATAGGGTAATTATTATAATATATATAGATATCTCAAGCGTTACACGGAAAAAATGATTTTACTAATGTATCTAGAAATTTAGCTAGATAGATCTGAAAATATTTTTGTTTTTAGACCATAAAAATAATTATATAGGAATCTCAAGTATGATGATCGATACTGCAAAAAATTTGGATATTCAGTTTGGACGTTCTATACAATAATTTTGATGGTCTAAAAAATTATTTTTAGATCTGTCTAGTCAAATTTTTTAATAACAATTTTGTTGAAGTAGTAAAAAAAATTGTTCTTCCGTGTAGGTTCAAAATACATTTAACAAATGTTAGAAATCGTAAACTGAAAAATAAACCTTTAAAATTTGAAATATTTTTTTTAAACTATATTTAATAAACGTATATTATGAATTTTGTTTAATAAATATAAATTATGAAAACATTTATAAGACGTTTGTAAGACGTCTATTGAACATTTTCTTTTTACTAATTTAATATATCGTTTTTATACAAGACATTTCGGTTTAATAAATATGTGTTTCACGTTTTTATACAGCATAAAAACATTTTAGCTAAACATTTCTTAAACGTAAATTGTCTATCAGAAAGACAATAAGATATTACGTGTATATATAATGGTAACATCATGTATGTTGGCATTTTATTATGTAGTATGTTATTCTATAATAAGATTTTTTATTAAAATGATATTAATGAATTCTCTTTACTTTATCATTTCCGTTATAATCGTTATACCAGGTCACCCTTTATCCTCTTGAAGATTTGATTCAACATCCTGTATAAATCATATCTGGTCGAAAGTGGAAATTTATATTCGTCATTATATATAAATCGGATAATTTATACATACATCCTGCATGTATCTATGAATAATAAGTATACTTACATATCGATCATATCAAAGTAGTTCAAGTATACATAAAAACTTGAATTCACGAATATTATATAGTATTGAAAAAATATTCAAATAATACACAAATACAGCTGCTATTTAAGTTATTTAAATATTCACATACAAATAGTGCATCATATTGAATGATCCAGTTATTGCATAACATCATAGACGAAGTTATTATTCTCTCACATGTATGCTGCGTAAAATCGTATATCAACTGCGTCAAATTGTTTGATACATGCGACATTTAATCTTGAACTGTATATTCTCTAAGCACAAAGTGCATGCTACTTATAGTGATGCACATTTAACTTTAGCTGAATACATGACATCAACAACGAAGAAATATGTCGATGTTATCTTAATAATTATACTTTTACAAAGTATCTAATAAAGCAATAATTTACTTTTAATACATAATAATCATTTTAATATCTTATGCTCCTGGCAACCCAGTTGGCAGTTAATTAAATCATCATTGAATAATTACATATATAATTACTCAATACGTATAATTTTATCTGTCATCATATCGGAGTTATGGAAGAAATATAAATAAATGTAAAATAAGATAATTTGTAATTCTTTAAATAGCATCTGTTCTAGTTTACTTTATGTTATACCAAAAGACAAGTCGTAATCAATCTATGGATCTCCTGCTGGCGCTTGCAGCGTGCCGCATTCGAGATATGTACCGAGAAATCCTTCGCACATAGATAGAAAGCGGTCTTGTGCCACTTATTATACAAGTGTCTTTATATCCAAAGAGAGCCGAGCGCGCATGGCGCTTTTTCGTCGTTCGACTTATCTGACGATCGAACGCGACCGTATATTGAACAGAGATTGACCAAACAGCAACCCAAGTAACACAACTAAGTCACGATAACGTCAAAATGACGTCAAAATGATATCGTTTTGACGTCATTTTGATATTATCGTGACTTGTTGTATTACTTGGGAATATGCGACCCCAAATAGTGCTCTATAGGGGATCCCTAACCCAGTGTCGAAACTGGAGATAATGCGTACCATTACCTAAATAGAAGACATGGGTCTTGAGCTTTTCATGCCGATTCACTTCTTCATGAAGAGATAGTCCGAAGTTCAATTTTCTCTTGTTCCTTTCCATTTCGGATGTTGATAGAAGTAAACTACCCTTACAGAAATTTAGCAGCATTGGGAACGTTACTTCATAAAAGGGTGGAAATAGTAGAAATTTTACATAAGGGTGGGTATGATCTGTATGAAGCAATGAAAACTGGGAAAATGAAAAAGAGATAAGCATACAATTTGTAAGATCTATTTTAAACATGAAGTTACATCAAATTGAGGAAAAATTTACAATTTTTAAAGCTATTTTAAGATATAAGATCTGAAATTTTTAATGTCTAACTTTGTGGACTTGATGCCGTCTGGGAATCTATAGTACACGTAATATATGAAATTATAAATTTTCAGCGCTGGCAGTGAATTTTTTCGAAATTGACCTACCTCTACTCTCATCATTTTTTTCACAGATTGATATTTGATCGGTGAAATAATAAACAGACTTGTATTTTAGACAAATTGCAATCTTGTGTGTTATTCGATAACTCACGGATTATGCGACAGTCTTGAAAAACAACGAGGTCATGTTATCGCGTCCTGATAAAAATTCACGAGAGGCAGTATATATAAATCGCAGACAGGCTCGCCGACGCAATATAGGTGCGGGCGATCGAGGGAAAGCAATAAAAAGACGCGGAATATAAACTGCATGCGGGTGTAGCCAAATATGGGCAAGTGGTTTCTCGTTCTTCGATCAAGTAAACCTCTGCCCATTTTTTTTTTCGCAAATTCCCTCGCTTCCTCCTCCCTTCCTCTTTCGTGAAATGGAAGAGGAAAAGAGCGCCGGGATCCGCGGATGCGCCTTAAAACCTCATGCATAGTCTTTAATCTCAGGAACCATAACGATAAAACAAACTGAGCCCCGTCTCGTTTCTCGTAAGTACCGTACGAAAGTTGTTAAGCTTCAGGCGTACGATAAATTAATCGGTTTTATCCCGCGAATTTCGGATTATTTTACGATACTTTCGCACGTGGGCGAAGCAATTGAGTCACAAATATCAATTTTAATGTATCTTTTAATGTCCAGTAATTTATATCAGCAGACTAATATAGTTTGCAATAATAATTCAAATCGTTGCAATAATGGTTCAATATAATTTCAATAATAATAATAAATAATAAAATAATTTTGGAACTTACAGTCGTAAATACTTTCGAAGTGCGTATACTGATTTGTATTTGTATTTTTGACTTGTGGGTTAATTCTAAGCAGAATCGTAAGGCTCGTAATTCGTTCTCGTAAGATTTGTAAGAATTTATGACTGCAATGAAGTTGTAATTTTATGAGTACCCCCCGTAAGATGTACGATCATTCGTAAATACATATCTATACGATTTCTCGTAAATCTTAACGGCTAGTAAAAAGCTGTAAAGATATTGCATAAAGTTATATATTGCATAAGTTTATATATTACAAAGTTATAAGCATTCCAGTCATAACTGTCATTAGTTCTTACAAGTCTTATGAAAACAAGTTACGAACCTTACAAGTCTGCTTAGAATTAGTTTATTAATTTAACTCTTAATTGTAAGTTAATTCTTAGCTTAGGATTCTCGACAATATCAAAGGTTTCGAGAACAAATTACGAGCCTCCTATAATTCTGAATTTGGATTGCCCCGCGCATGATGCATTCTACCAACGTGGCAGTGTACAAAAGCGACTAACGAGATCTCCTTGTACGGCCCACACATCTCGTTTTAGGTGAGTACTCTCAGCGCAACTCCTGGCTCTCGATCCTTTCTTTATTAAGTGGGGTGCCTTTATTGACTTTAAATGGCATCAAAATGATACTGACGCGACGCGTTATGTAATAGCGATCGAATAACGATCGTAATACATAATTACTGCCAACATTAAGTCATCCAAGCGATAAATTGTAATGAGAAATAAAATAAAGCAGGAAATAATTGAGAATCTAATTTTAACTCCTACATAGAAAAAAAAAGACTATTCTTAAATCAACCATAATATACTCATATATAAGCAAAAATATTATAATCTTGCTTTAAAAATTGTAGTCTTGAATTTGTATTGATATAAGATTTTTAATTGAGCAAGTTTTGAATTAAGTGCAAAATAATACTTGCATCAAAACAAATTTAGGTAATCAAATCAAGATTGATATCTTTAAAGCAAGATTATAATATTTTTGCTTCTATATGAGTATATTATGGTTGATTTAAGAATAATCTTTTTTCTGTATATAATTATATGTATATATAACAAAATAATGCACTTTGTTATAAGTTGGAGACATTTATAATGTCATTTATTTGTGTTAATCACACATAATTCAATTTACAGTATAAAATACGAATTAATTTGTACTTTAATTGTAGATAAATTAGTTCCTAAATGTGTGACGTCTTGCTGTCTTTGCTATTTTTGTTTTAATAAATATCCAGATCGACAAGAATCCATAAATCCATTCCCTTCCGTCTTAAGACGATCATAGATGTAATCCTGTCTCGAATGTCGAGCAACTGATTGACTTTGTCCTCCTTCGTCACGATATATATTATACATGTCGGCGACCTCCGCAATGGAAAACGAAGCCATTTACGGTGACCACGTGGATGTTGTCGTTTGTTTTCGAACCCGAGTATCGTTCGATCTCACGAGAAAGTAGCTGTATGTCAAAATCTTGGCCTGGATATAAACGGATGGAGTCTCCAGAAACGCAGCAGCGGCGAGTCGCGCGATTTCGCCGTGGACTGTGACAAGTGATAGGTAAAAACATTCCGTTATACTTGACTCTTCCTGTTGTATATACAAAAAGAGTTGACTGATAGAAATGACTTTTACTGCCATCCCTGAACTGCACAAAGTTTGGTCAACGCCAATTCACGTGTCAGTTTTGAAAAAATACAATCTCTTATCTCCAAAAAGGCTACTAGTGTCTGACATCCAACAAACAGCAGGTTATTGTGATCCTTAAACTCGGATATTCATTTAAGGGTGAAAAAGAAGAGGGAGAAGAAAGTGTCTTTTACGTAATGAATTTATATATAAAGGAACGGTTTTATTAAAATACTTGAAAATTTAGCTAGATACAGGTCTGAAAATAATTTTTTTGGACCATCACAATAATTACGCAGACGCTCGAGTTGGTTGCTAAAATATCAAAACTTTTGTAGCATTGCTGATCATACTTAAATGTCGTACGTAATTATTTTGATAGTCCAATAAAATTATTTTCAAATCTGTATCTATAGTAAAATTTTTAGACACTTCAGTAAAATCGTTCTTTCCGTGTATATGTGACATCCAAAATTATAATACGGAATAATTGTATATCCTACTATATTTTTTATATTGATTCTAGAGATTATAATACATTGCTTATAATTAAATTGTGATAAAATTACTAATTATTATTTACAACGATCAGCTTTACGACATCGCGAATGTACATTCATTTAACATTATCCAAGAACTTTTGAAAATCTATAATATTTGACACATAATGACGTATCTCCTAATTTAACTCTCGACTGTTTGATTACGTCAATAACGAAACGAATGGACAGGGATATATGCCTGCGGAAGCATTTAGGCGTATCGGTTGTCGTTCACCTTCTTAGGATCAATAAAATACCAGGCGGGGCAAGGCCTGGCCTGTTCAAGTTTGGGCTTCTCTCAATCGTACCATAGTACCATATATCATAGTCATCGTCAATAATTTTATTTATACATATAGAGTTCTATTAAAACAATTCATCAAAGGGACTCGTAAACATGAACGTTCATTCTATAATTTTCCCCAACCGTCAATTTCATATCTATAATTTTCACAATTTAATTAATATCCAACTGCCTTAACTTACGCTCTTTAATTATCGTAATTATAGAAATTTCCAAAAAATATCCTCGCTATTTCTCTACAATTTATTGTTATCTCAATATTTCTATTATTCTCGACGTGTATATAATTAAGAAAATATCACAAGACCATCGTTCTAGAAATAATCGTCACAAACAACTGACTTATATCTGTTTCGGTATCGCAGAAATGGAAACCGCATGCGACTCGCCCTGGCTCGTGCTCGTATATATAGACGATATCGATCGTTTTGACGATGACTCAACAGTCGCCGCTTCTGACTCAGGGGGTAGCTTCGTGCAACAACCCCCTTGCCGCAATCGCATCATCGTGAGGTGCGCTTCGCGCGCGATTCCTTGCTCATGGAAATTCCGCAGAGTATTGAGGGTAGAAACGCATCTACCATCCATCAAGGTCGATAACCATGACTCATGTTCACCCAGCATATGCGAACACATATAATCAACACGCGATCGACTAATTGTAAGTCTGACATTAGAGACTAAAGGTCAGCCGTAGGAGTATCTACTTTGGAGTTTGGCAGTTAACAACTTGGGCCTTGGATAACTAAATCCACACAATCATGATTGAGTCGAGTTTAATTAAAATTTAAAAGCTTGTCTTTCATAACGTATTCAACAATGTCTATCTAAATGAACATGATTCTAAGGGATTCTCCTTGATTAATGGACTTGTGTCCGTTTCAATGTAGATTAGCTTTAATTCCGAATTCCCGATTTAAAACTAACTCTTCATCTTTTTACAAATTTAAAGATTTAAAAAAAGATGGAAAATAAATTAAACCGAGATTAAAGTTACTCTATATTGATAGAAACTGGTATTAATTGTATTCGCATTAAAAACTGTTAGAGTGACATTATTTCATGTTAGATTATTCATTGCATTTAATACCTGTTCTATAATAGCCGTAAGCGTAGTTGTGAGTAGTTGTAGTTGTAAGAATCGACCAATCATAATTGAATATTTTCCTCATATTCCACTTGACTGATCAATTCTTACAACTACAACTGCTTACAACTACGTCTATGGTTATTGTAGGATAGGCTTAACTTTGTAATAAATGCAGTATAACAATAAAAAAATTAAACGTCTTGTCTACATGCGTGTGAAAAACTAGACGTCGCAATTGACATAAAAAAGACATTATAAGGTATATTTATGCAAATAACCGTCATCCTGTATTGTACGATTTCAAATTACTATTTTGCACGAGATAAAATAATACTTTATGTAATCATTATCTTCAGTAAATCTAGATTAAATGGAAGTTCTATGTTCTACATTATATTATCTTTTATTATCTACATAATTATCTTTTTACATTTGTTTTCTCTAGTTTCATAGAATTTTTATCAGCTAATGAATTTATCGTAAAAAAAAGAATAACATTAAAAAATGGTAAATGTTATTGGTAGCTATAAACATTTTTATTAAATAAAGCTCAATTATATTTATTTTAACTTGAAAATAATTTTTTTAATTTTGATTAAAGAATCAAAGCTTAGCGTTAAACACGCGATGATGTCATATACTTTCCATGACATATATAATGATGTTCTTCATCGAAGCATCGCGAGAGAGTTGTTTCCAGCGCGTATAAACGCCGCGATTGAAGCGGCATTAAATATTCACTTGATACAGATTGATCGCTAATTATCGCAACCACATAATGACGCCAGCATTACTTTTTCCTCCGAACGCCTGGGAACGTGATCGAATCTGGTTTTAAAGTGGACATGATGTCACCCGGCGTTTACGCTCGCGGACCCGCCGTTTAATAGCAAAGCCAACGAAGGACAATAGACATGGGGTATTAAGCCGAGCGTATATCCACATGGATTGTTCTTCAGTCGGATATTATGCAATCTCTCACAGTAAGATCGACGAAAGGCTTTTCGACTTACGTCAAGCCTCTGACGCATCGCAATCAATCTTTTCGCCTCGCCTAAACGATACAAGTTGCAAATGATAGATTTTACGAAACATTAGAAATAATTTAAATTAACACCTTAATCGTGCTATGATTTGCAGTATGCAGTTCTTAGACATGCACATAGCTACCCAAGGAACACACAAAGTCAATAAAAAAGTCAAAATAATTTTATTTTGATTCTTAACGTCAATAAACAGTCAAATTTTGTAATAAAAAATCATTATTTTGACTTTCATGACGTGAAAAAATGTCAGTTTGACTTTCTCTTGACTTGGTGTGTGTTTCTTGAATACTTTTCAGTTATTTCCTAGTTATTGCTCGTCACATATCTGTGGAGAACGTTACCGCATCCTCTGCGTTCTCTGAAACCGTTAATCAACGATCGATTAAGGGCATCGTACTGTGCGGGAAGCATTTCCTCGGAAGCATCGTGGATGATCGACGCACGTGCATGTCGGATGTGGCCGTGTTACGCGGGAAGAAGATAGATACGCGGTGGCATTTCGGTTAGGAATCGTGCAACGTAATTTGACGTTTCGCGCGAACGAGCACCACAGATTTCTGTTGAGTGTAAGAGCAGTGGCGATCTGTAGAAATAATTAAAAATAGCTTAAATTGGCATTAATAATTTAGCATTATTTAACAGTGGATAAGTTATATACTTGTACAAGTCATATTTTTAAATAGAATCACAGACTTGATGTAATAGTGTCACATGTGTATAAACACCTCAATAAATACACTGTAAAAAAATAGCGGTGTGAACTTAACACCATGCAGTGTCAATATAATTCTTACCGTGTTGGTGTTAAATTAACAACATAGTGTGGATTTAACAGCTGGATTTTAAATCTACACATCCATGGTGTTAAATCCATATTATGGTGTTGATATAAATACCAGAAGTCTTAAATTCACATCATGTTGATGTTAATTTAACACCAACATGCACTGAGAGAAAAATGTTTGGTATTTGTAACTATAATTACATATCACTATAATTATGATTATTACTGCTATAATAATAATAACAGTAACTATGTATATAGTTCTAGCAACAAATGTATATAGTTGGCAACCTAAAATGACTATAATTATAGTTGTTATAACCATAAAATAGTTGAAATTACCATAAAAATGATTCAAGTGACTATAATTTTATAGTTATATTTTGGATCAACTATAAAAAATATGGTTCAACTATTTTATGGTTATAACAACTATAATTATAGTCATTTTAGGTTGCCAACTATATACATTTGTTGCTAGAACTATATACATAGTTACTGTTATTATTATTATAGCAGTAATAATCATAATTATAGTGATATGTAATTATAGTTACAAATACCAAACATTTTTCTCTCAGTGTGGCGAAAATTATATAGACATCTCTTAGGTGTTAAATCCACACCAGTAGCGGGATTCTCTGAACGTCTTATCGATGATTGTCGCTATCGTTAACTAGCGACAGCCAATGACAGGACAATTCTGGAAGTAAGCGCGATTCTCTTCTCTCTGACTGTCGCTAGTTAACGATAGTAATAATTGTCGATAAAACATTTAGAGAATCTCATAATTGGAGTGTTAAATCGACATCGACATTTTTAAAGTGTATAATAATTTTAAGAAAAATCAGGTATGTCGCGATCAATGCCTGCGAAATCGCGTTATCATGCGAAACCACGTCGCCATAAGCGTGTGCGAGCCGAGCGCGCGATCGTGCGTGTATGCGACCTTTTATTTTTTTTTTATTCATTCCTCTCCAAGACGACGATAGTGCGCGAGGTTGATCCATACAAGGTAACGAGCAAGGCAGGACCGGCTACACCCCGTCGTCATCGTCGCCGCCATCGCCGTTGCCGTCGCCGATCACACCTCTCGCTCGTTCTCGAGGACAACACATGAAACGTCGGTGTCACGCGCTGGATGTAAGGGCGTTTGACCTGGCCGTGATGTAACTCCTATTCCTCGGTGTAATAGATTGACATCACGAAGGAGCTCGATGCTTTTACACGACATTGTCGCGTTATCGTTGCAATAACATTTGTTGACGTTGTAAGATGTATGAGACCTTTAATTTTGCCTGTGCAGAGTTCATATATAATTTAATGTTTCGCGAATGGATACTACAGATTTCTGTGGTGTCGTTTTTAAACTGAATATTGTCCTGAGTGTCCACGAGATAATTAAAATAATATTGAAGTTCCTTTCTGCTGTGTGTGAAGTTATATTTTGTAATTATATGGACTTACAAAATCTATAAATATGTAACGATACAATATAACTTATTATGTATAGAAAAGATTATCATTTATAGAAGAGGTAGATCATCACATTTATACACTCTAAAAATATCGGTGTAAGTTTAACACGTTAAACACTATAAAACGTTTTAAAGATGTCCAAAGAACATCCTATATCCTATAATAAGGACATTCTCAGGACGTCTCTCATGTCAAGTGTGATACGTGGAAGTGTTATAATTATATATCTAATGATGTATTATATGTATAATGCATACAAATATTCATAACTATCGTGGAAAAATGTACGTTTTGCAAAGTCGGTTTATGTACAAGAGATTACTGTACAAGCAGAATGGTGAAAAGATTAATTACATTATGTGAACGGAAGCTTGAGACAGTAATGGTTATATACACAGAAAACTCTGCTTGTTCATTAATTAAATCCGTCAGGTTGCCGCGGGCGTGTACCCGTGAGTCACTTATCGACTTTCTCCTACGACAGGGGAGGATAATCGGAGTGAGTCTAAGGCGTCTACTGGGTAAGGGTGGAGTGGGTCATACTAAAATTAACCACTACATCGTGCTACTTTATAGGTGTTCTAAGAGCTGAAGGTTTATTTTCGATTTTATTTCCCAAATGGCTTGTTTCTATCTGCATTAAAAGCACGCGATGACTCGCAAACTTATAACGTTCTATTTTTAGATAGACTTAGAGGCCCAGTTTCACAATTCACGGTTAACTCTTAACCGAGGTTCAACTTGTTTCTCATTTTTTTCCAATTCTAGAATTGAAAAGAGATAATGAATAAGTTGAACCTCGGTTAAGAGTTAACCATCAGTTGTGAAACTGGGCCTTAGACTTCATTTTCGCTTGATAAAATTTTATTATGTATATAAAAAAAATAATTTTTAAAAAGACAGTTAAAAAATTCAAAATTTTTATGCATACTTCTATTTTACTTCTGCGCATTATCTATACTGTATACTAATGCATACAACTATGTTCTATTCGTAACGTGCATGTTTTAACAGGATGATTAGGATCAACGTCATGTATACGGTTGACTCATCGTTTTTAATGAATGAACCATTACTGTCCATCTAAATGCACGTAAACCTTATACGTGTTAAAGTTAAACAGCACACCAAAATCTTTTACGACGCCAAAGTTGTTATGCAAATTTATATAAAACATAACATATTATAGACATGTAAAATATAATAAAATAATAAATAAAAATGAAAAAGCTAAAACGTCTAATAGAACAAAGCAAAATAGCGTTGAAAAACTTCACGAATTTCAGTTTGATATTTTGTCTTTGATAGTTTACTTTTATTTTTGTATTTATCGAGTAATATGGGTCACGAAGACCAGACCTGTTCGTGGACAATATAGAGTTCTTTTCTACCGCTACTCGCAAACGGATGCTCGCGCTATTTAAGGCGCATACGGATATAAATGTTCGTCTCATGTAAAACTTCTTAGCAGGATCCGGACTTAACGTGTTTTTGAGGAGGCGTTACATATGGCGCGCCAACGCATCTTACGTGGAAGCGAGACGGCAGGCTGCCGTTAAGGCAATGTAATGTCACACGAACGCGTAACCAAAGACGAATACGGTACTGCTTTGTAAAGAACTCACATCTCGTGAAGACTCTTCGAGAAACACTTTTAACTGTAAACTTCTTGTACGGCAAAAAAAGAAAATAGAATATCCAGAGATACGGTATCTGAGTAAAACACAGAATCAGATGATATAAAAAGAACGTCATTATGATGATTAGTTGTCATTTAAAAATACCAAGTTTTTCATGTTAAATATTTTTTAATCGTAAATTAAAACAAAAAATTATTAGGTAACTTCGTCAATTCTTGGTCGATGATCTCACACGGTTTTTGTAAAAACGTCTCACACATCTTTTGCCAAATGCAAAAATTATCTTTTATAAGATAATTTATATATTACTTTTTAATACCAAAACTATACATATATAATATGCTTGATTAATTATAAATTCTGTATATTACTTTGTAAAATATTCAAATATCAAATTAATATCAAATTGTATTAAAAACTATATATACTGATCTCAATTAACAACATGAATGTATACATTTATGTTGTACAATAACAGTTATTATACAATTTTTTAATATAATTGGTTTATACATTTAGATTAATTTATATAAAACTGCTTTTTCTGCTGAACGCAATCATTGACAAACTCTCTACCCATATCATAAGGAAGACATTTAAAGACCGAGATCAGTTGAATTGACGTGAATGTCGATAATATTATTAAAGTTACCAACCGTGTTTTTTTGAAGTTATAAAACTTCTATTAATTAAAATTTTATATTTATAAAATTGTATTAATAAAATTCCCAATAAAAATTCTATTTCATTTTTTATTAAATTTTATATTTCACATGTACGGTCCAATAAAGATTCTTATTGTTTATAATTTATACCTAATTTCATCTTATTAAATACCTACATTTAACACAACGAAATTATAAAATATTTTATAGCACATATATTCTGAGAATATTCTGAGAATATACTAAAAAGGTCACGTCTGATATTCGTACGATATTTCTATGGCCATAGCAACATTGTTCGCAGTATTCCTCTGAATATCGAGATGAATTTCGAAAATTTTTCTTAAGAGTGTGTAAGAAATATCTATTAAAAATAATATTCTGTTAGCGAAGAACAGTATTTTTAATAGATATTTCTTACACACTCCTAAGGAAAATTTTCGAAATTCATCTCGATATTCTAAGGATATACTGCGAACAATGTTGCTGCGGACATAGGAATATCAGACGTGACCCTTTTAGTATATTCTCAGAATATAATGTGCTATCTGGGAATCTGATGTCATAAGCTAATCACAGAGCTGTATTAGCATCTTAAGATATTGACTGCATTCAGTAAAAAAAGCAGCTTTGCAACTGTTGTAAAATTCTTTAATATAATTCGTCTTGCCCTTAGTTCCTCACTGGATCTAAATGTATAAACCAATCATATTCAAGAATTTTACAACAGTTGCAAAGCTGCTTTTTCTGCTGAACGCAGCCATTACTTAAGACAATTTTAAAATAAGAAAATGAATACCCGCCTAGACACGAAGATAGAATTATTTCTTTCATGTTCTATATATATATTTTTTCTTTCCTTTCAAAGTTTCTTTTGTTTTAATAAAATTTTTCTGATTTTTTGAACACAGTACGAATTAAATTAGGAGACGATAGTTCTCGCATCTCGTACCGATATGCTCCGTATTATCAATACTCGCGTCAACGCAATTAACATCCTTTATATCGAAAGACCTTTCCGTTGCGGTAGACCTAGCTTTTCCTGTACTCAGGACCGGTGCCCTTTCGGGGCATCTCAAGCGATTAAGCAGATTTGAAATTAACGGTCGAGACGGATTATTAAATTGAGTTAGTGACTCAGAGCTGTGTGTGTGTGCGCGCAAATCACGCCGTCGCCATTTTCAGAATTTTGTAAGCTGGAATTAATATTGTAGATTACATAATCTCGTTTGATATTTAAATATACCTTGAATTATTGCAGATTTTATAAGTGTGTGTTTTTGATATTTTTATCTTATATGTATAATATAAATTTTGATCTATACATTTTTTAAATTAGGAATGTATTATACTGATTTCGTAGTAATTTATTACATTAATCCTCACACCTTTTTCATCACATTAAATAAATTTTTTCTATTAAAATCAATTTCTAATTTATGACTTATCAAAATTTTTCTCATTTACACGCAATAGAATAAAACAATAGTCTGGATACTGTATTATACGCAAAAAGTCAATTTGTATCATTGTGGAAATTACACATAAATAATTTAAGATTTTGCAAACTGATTAAAAATTAAAAATTCGCTGAATTATGTATGTGAGTTAAAAAAGAGAGTACACATAACAAACAAAGGCTATTGTGTATAACCGCAAAGAATTCCGATCGACTATTCATTATTCTATTTTCAAAAAATTTTCTTTAGAATAAATTAGAAAATTTTCTATACAAATAAAGCAATGCTACCAAAACCTCCTTTGATCGAACAAAAAAAAATCAGAAAAATTCACACAAAAATGTCATTAAACACCAAGTCTAATGACATTTTTGTGTGAATTTTACGATTCTAATTTCAGTTCAAATAAACTGCAAACGTCTATTATTAGACAATAAGGAAAAAAAATAAAATAGAAGTGGATCTTATATATTAGGTGTTAAACTTAATTTCTGCCGTTTTTCGTCTCCAAAATTGATATTTCGAAGGGAAGATGAATGAATTCCATTAATCAAAGTAGTTTCCTCCATTTTCTACTTTATTACTAATTAATAATACTTTATTAATAATACTTTGATTAAGGTATTTCCCTTCCAAACAAATCAATTTTGGAGACGAAAAACGGCAAGAATTAAGTTTAACACCTAATATTATCACGTTTAACTGTTCCCAGGAAAGTATATAAATTTGCCAATAAACTAAATTAACATTGAAATCCATTGCAATAAAATCTGTCTCGTCGATTGAGAAATTGTGTTAAACTGACCGTGTCACACTACACCTTAGAGATTAGAATTTGACTTGTTAGATAATTTTAATTCGTTTCGTTCTTTGATTAGTTGAATTTTAATTTTCAATTCGCGATCTCCTCAATCTTCAAAATATGATATTATATATATATATAATACGAGCTTTAGGATTCTTTATATTCCGGATGCTGTTATATCTAACTAAGCATAGCAAAGCAATAATATTCGTGTAATTTATTACATTAATCCTCACACCATTCCATTAGTTTTCTTCCATCAAAATCGATTTCTGATCTATGATTTATTCATAATTTTTCCATTTATATACGCAACTAATAGAATAAAATAATCATTTTTAGATGCCGTATTACGCCCAAAACTTTCGATACGTAGTGTGACACAGGCTTTAGGATCCTTGATATCCCAGATGCTGTTACATCCAAGCAGAGCAACAATATATCTATATTCATGTACTTTATTACATTGAGTAATCCTCATACCTTTCCATTGGTTTCCTTCCATCAAAATCGATTTCTAATCTATGATTTACTCAGAGCTTCTCCATTTACGCGCAACTAATGGAACAAAATAATCGTTCAGATGCCGCGTTACGCAAAAAAGTCTAAATTGTACAAACGATGGTTCCTCTTAAAAATCGGGGAGTCGAAGCTACATCAGATACATATTTCTCAACGGTGTGTCGGTGTGTCGGTGTGCGGATGATGAAGTTGACGACGTCGACGCGGCAGCGGCGAGTCAGCGGCGCACAGTTGGCAACGCTGCGTCGCGCCACTGCGCGTCGCTGTCGGCGCATCGCAACCGCGAGGCAGTGGCGGCTCCGCCAATCAGCGCGCCGCTACGCTCTCGTTTCCTCCCCCTCCACTCTTCTTCCGCTCTGCCCCCGTAGAAGCTTGAAAATCTGTAACGGACACCGCAACCGTCGCATACTCGTCTCCGGGCTCACGCAACGCGTTGGTCTCTGTACTCGAGTCAGTTCGATAGTAAAAGAAAAAAAGTAAATCGCCGTCAGTCGCCGCCGCATTAAGGTACTCAGGACTCGCTTTCTTTCGAGAGGTCACAAGTCGGTGAATTCCACGAGAGCAACATGAGGGAAATCGTCCACATCCAGGCCGGCCAGTGCGGTAACCAAATTGGAGCAAAGGTAGGCCACTCCGAGAATCCGATTAAGAATCGACCACCTCTCGAACGAGAACCGTCGCTTGTTCTTTGTTCGCGAATTCCTAGCCTTCTAATGTCTTTCTTCCAATATCACCTTCCATCAGTCTCGATTAATCTCCAGTTCACTCGCTCTATCTCTTTCCAATTCTTAGAACCGGAAAACGTACAAAGTGTTAAACGGGGATTAAAGCTGATCTAAATTGATAGAAATGAACACGAAGCATCTATCGCCAGACGGTCGACGTTCCATCGTTCTTCACGGTCCTCGGCTGGAATTTTGCGAGACCCATTATTAACTATTCGACGAGTCACGACGCGATATATGTAGGATACATATAAGCAACAAGGGCGTTCTCGATCGGGATCAGCGGTCGCCGTGGCCGCGCCATTTTTCTCACCGCTCGATATCGCGGCCGAGGAGAGCAACCGTCGGCGGGAACGAGGACGCGCCTCGACGCTCATTTTCCCCGTCGTTCGCTGATACGGCGAGGAAACGAGGCAGCCTCGCCCGCGCGACGGTCGAAGACCTGTCATGGCGACAGAAGCTCGCCGGCC
>NW_017295587.1:472850-527034 GCF_001594075.2 Trachymyrmex cornetzi
GGCGACAGAAGCTCGCCGGCCGGCCGGCGAGCCTAACGGTTTTTTCCCTCCCCTTTCCTTCCGATCCTTTTCTCTCTTGCCGTTTGTACAGCCGCGTTCCCGTGCGAACGCGTCTCGTCGGCCATCTTCTCTCGGCCGTTCGTCTCCCCGTGGATGGATATTTCACGTACGTCGCGATGGAGCCAGGGAGTTCGCGGATAAATGGAGCTGGTCGCCGAATTTATCTGCCACCCGGCCTGGACCGACGGATCCCGAAGCTGGGTGTGGCGAATCTCTATTCTCTCCTCCCGGTGATGAGAGAGAGATCGCCGTTTATGTGACGGCCGACACGGCATCGACCGGTTGCGCGCGCATCTCTTTCTCCTCGCTCCTTTTCATCCCGCCTGACATTCTCCGCTTTTCTGTCTCGTAATGAGTACTCTGGCTGTCGGTCTGTAAATGTTACTCTCCGCGATGTGTACGTGGAAAATATGCGACACTTGGGTTTTGTGATAAGAAATGAATCGCGTTCTAGATGTTCATGGATCGTTGCAGCTTCGATTTTACCGTGAATAAAGCTGGCAGTCGTAGCTCTCATTCGTGTACGTCCATTTTTCCTCTTCCTCCTCTTTTCGTCTCTCGTTCAGTCTGGCGTATGCTAAAGGTTGAACCCACACCGAATTCATGAATACTGATCGTGGTGAGATATATGAGATCAGGGAATTGATTATGCATCTTGAAACGAGATGAAAAAAGTACAAGAGTGAGCGAATTTATTAGAATATTTATAACTTTAGTGAACAAAGTAAATTTATTCACTTTTGTAATTTTCATCTCGTTTCAGAAATACACACTCGACCCTCTGAGTACGTATTGTAGAATTATTTCGAATTCAATTGAAAATTATTCCATTGTACCTTATATTTCTGTTTTTTTTTTGTTTAGGAAAAAGAAACAATTCCGATCGGAATCCGTTTCAAATAATTCCATAATATGTGTTGTGTTCTTTTTCGAAGAAAGTACTGAATTGAAGATCGATTATCTCGAAATGCAAGGAGAATTACAAAAATCAACAAGATATTGATCAATGAATGGAGTTATAAATATTCTAGTAAATTCGTTTGTTTTTATAATTTTCACCTCGTTTCAAGATAAACAAATGTTCCTTTTGTGTCTACTTGTGCAATAACTTGGAGTGTGAAATCAATTTATTTATTTTATTTCAATTCTTATTGCATTAATGTACACCGATTCAGATTTACTAGAATATTTATAATTCCATTTATTGATCAACATCTTATTGACTTTTGTAATTTTCCTCTCGTTTCAAGATACACAATCGATCTTCAATTCAGTACTTTCTTCGAAAAAGAACAGAGCACATATTATGGGATTATTCGAAACGGATTCCGATGAAACGAGGTGAAAATTTCTTCGAGAAATCACAGGCTGCTTTTTTTAAAAAAGAATTTTATTCAGATTTCTTCCACGCAGATGTTTTATCAATGTTCAATATTGACAAGGATTAAATGATGCCTGTGTCTAGTCTGTAACTCTTTGTTATCATTATATTATCGTTGCACTTTTTATATAATATAACGATATCGGCACTGTTGTTAAGGTCTGGTTCTTTATTTGCTGATTAACTTGTGGTTGAGTTTAACCTGATAGTAATATAAAACTTGTATTTTTCTATACATGGTTATTTAATATTAATAACTAAACTGTGGTTTTGCAACAAATAATTTTTCTACAAAATTATTAGTTTAATGATTGATCGTAACTAGAAAAAAATTATCACTATTAAGTTAAATCTAAATTATAAATTAACTAAATAATGAAAAACCAGACCTAATGCCTATTTCTATCAATGTAGATTAATTTTAATTTTGGTTTAACTTACTTTTTCTAGGGCTCGTTTCTACCAGTGTAGATTAACTTTAATCTCGGTTCAACTTAGTCTTCATCTTTTTCTTATTCTTAAAACTAGAAAAAGATTGAGTTAATTAAACCGAGATTAAAGTTAAACTGCATTGGTAGAAATGGACATAGTTCTAAGAATTAGAAAAAGACAACCAATTAAACCGAGACTAAAATTAATCGACATTGGAAATTAGAAATTGATATAATATTGAACATTCAGGTGGAAATCTAAATACACTCTAAGAGACACAGTCGATGCAAATATCGTTCTATCTTCGTTATTCATTGAATGCCAAGAAGGACAATGATATTTATGTCGGTTATGTTTTCTAAAAGGAAAAAAAAAGGAAAGCCGTAGCTAATCTTCACTTCATACAATTGTAGAAAATGTTACTACAGTCGATCTTTACGAAGCCTTAAAAGCTTTCAGGTTTTCCATTTGATGGCACCGGAATTTGTGAGAATTATACGGTTTGGCAACGCGGCAAGTTTTGCTCCGGTGTGCACGCTCCTTCAAGCAGATGGAATTCCTGCACCGCGTCCGTTGGCCGCACGGTTGGCGTCACGATCGCGTTTAACGGCCACGCCAGCGTCGGTTGCATGGCGGGTGTATTTTAAAATTTTTATACGACGCACGGTTAACGGACAGCCGACGAGCGCGTGGCACTGCGTTATCGACACGCTCGGACGCTTGTTAATAGTGCGAATCGGCGTCTCCGTTTCTATTCTATACGTGCACGCGCCTTCATTCTCTTTTTGTCGTTTCATTTCTCTCGCTGACTTATCGATCTCTCTCTGGTATTATTTTTTTTCTTTTTTTATAAACTTCGAGAAATGTTACGTTGATTGGAAACTCAAGATTTTGATTACTAGGTTATTGCGCTGATTTCTACTTGAAAAGAACGATTTTGCTGAAGTATTTAAGTTTGGCTAAATATAAATCTGAAAATAACTTTTGTGTACTGTCAAAATAATTATGTACACAATAATACATACCGTACACAAGTAATAATTACTTGTTTTAAATGTTTCGAAACATCCACGAATTTATCACATAACTTAATCAAATTCATTCAAAATATATTCTTATTCTAGTAAATTTAATACTTCAATCAAGATTAAATTAAAATAAATTCACTTGTATTGCTTGAGTCGCTTTTTCGATTAATTTTGTAATATTCTATAATAAAGAAAATTCTTGTCTAGGTATATAATGAATTTTTTTTCTAAAATTTATGACAAATATATCTTAAGATTATCAAGAAATTATTTATTATAAGATAATCGTCACAGAAACAAAGTAAATTAAGTAATCCATAGAATGATATTTTTCTGTATGTAGTAATTTCAAACATACTAGACAATACTGCAAAAATTTTGACATTCTAGCAATTATACAATTTGAGCATCCTATATTTTGATGTTCCAACAAAATTATCTTCAAATCCGTATCTGACTAAATTCATACTTTAACAAAATCATTCTTCCCGTGTATAACTTCATTTTTATTTGATTTGTTTGAATTTCTGAAGTTTCATTTTTTCTGATTACTAGTTTGGCATGAATTTTTTTTCCTTTTTTACTTGAAAATTAAAAACGACAAATATTTAATATGTTGCTACGGATGGAAACTAGAAGAAATATTCAAATTTTTGTGTATAAATTTTTGACGTAAAGATTATGTAAGAAGACACAAGTATTTATGATATAGGTCGATCTTTAATACTAATGTTAAGTAATGATCTTATCAGAATAATCGACGATAAAGACTGCACGAGAGTAGGTAAAGATCGAGGAGAAGCTGATCAACGTTCGTCGTCACGCTTCCGTAATTTTTAAGGCTGCTGCACCAAGTCAATGTCCGTTTCTCGAGCTGTCTATCTCAATCGATCCGACGTCACGGTAGCGTAACATCAAAGACTATTTTTTACCCTCTTTTTTTTTATAACAGACTCCTAATAATGAGAACGTATCGATTGAACGGAAAATATTTTCTTAAGTAACTGTTATCACGATTAACTCTGATGCACTTTTTTAATTTTTAACTTATCAGAACTCGAGATAAAATTTATTTGATAACCGAGTAATTGCTAAAAAGGTGTGTAAAGCGATAGAAAAAATAAATACAATTTTAAAAGTCTTTCCCAAAACAAAATGTATCTTTTAACTTCAGAAATTTTTCTAGGAAATAAAAGTAAAACCTATCAAGCATTACGTACTGATGAAATATTAAACATTTTATTAGTCCAAGTTCTCAATTTGGAAAATATATTATTTTCTGTAAAATATACCAGGAGAAGATAGAATGATGTTTATTGAAGTAAGATGCTTCGAAAAGAAGCGTGTACTCCCCGAAAAAATATTAAAGAAAATTAAGGCAAAATTACTGTGAAAATGATAACGCAGGAGCTACTTTCTACTACGCGAACTTGTTGTATAATCCATTATACGAATGTTGCTCATTCAGCAACGCCTTCGAGTCCAAGGACACCGAGTCTCGCGTAGCACAGCAACGCGCTCCCAAATAAAGGAAGTCAGCGATATCCTCTCGCCATTTTCCTTCGCATCACCTCGGCCCGTTTCGAACCGTTTCGCTCGTTGCCGACACAACCGGCCCTCTTCCTCTCTTTCTCTCTCTCTCTCTCTGGATATAGCCAGGTGTATCGATCGTGTCGGGTCGCAAGGCTGGGTTTTGCTTACTGTCGCGACTCGATGACGATTACTATTTTATGATTCAGTATTGAAAAAATTTTTATGGTGAAATAAATATAATTGAAATCGTTCATGATATCTTTAATTGCCAATTAATATTTTCTATAAAAGACAGTCAGTCTATCAATATAATATTCTGTAAGATGGAATGTAATTCAATGCTGCTACTTTAAAATATGTAATAATAACATCTTTTATTATTAATATTATAAGAGAGAGATGATTCGTTATAAAGATGTATTTATGAGCAAGATACGTATTAGTCAGTGCGAGCTAGTTTTATGTTCTCATTTAATAATCTTTATATTACCTTAATTACAAAAAAATAAACTCCAAATCTACATTTAAACGAGGTGCGCAATCAATTCTAATTATTATTATATTTCTACATGCGAGCATAAGCATTCGCGTGAATTAGGATCCGTGATGGAATTCGTTTTCTCTGTTTATTACAAAGTTTTTATTATTCAGTGTAGTGTAATATATTCCTATAATACATGGACTTCGTGCCATTACGACCAACTGCTCTCATAGAATCAGTTCATAACGAGAAGTAGGAGTACTAACATTATTTATTTCTTAGCCAGATTACCTTATCGCATTTTAAGGCGTTTATCGGCATAATATTTGAGCTCAAAATAACATTTTCCGACCTTAAACTTGCTGAGTAAAAAACAGTGATTATTAGAACAGATGATTAGTCTTCTCTAAAGATCTTGTTTTATTTTCAGCATTTTTTAATTTCGATTATTTAGTTAATGTATATGTATATATTTTCTGTAGTCTGCTATAGTCAGTGTATACATTTACGTATAGCAAGTGTATATATTTACCGAATTAACACTTTGACATGTACATGGAAGGAACGTTTATGTTGAAATACCTCAAAATTTAGCTAGATATAGATCTAAAATAATCTTGTTGGATTATCAAAGTAATTATAGTAGGACGCTCAAGTTAAAACAAACATTTTTTACAGCATTGTTCATCATGCTTGAATTTCTTACATAATTATTTTTGTAGTCCAATAGAATTCATTTCGGATTTTTAGCTAAATTTTTAGATATTTTAGCAAAATTGTTCAATGTACATATCACATTCCTATACAGTCTAAATAGACAACTCTTGTCGAATTAACCCTTCCTCTTCTACGTCTCTTTCATCCATCTACCGTAAGCGGCAATTCATAAAGTCTCTCTGGGACCCTCGGGATTGCTCGTGGACCAATTGCTGCATCGCGTATCCGCTCGGTGGTTACGCAACCCGTAATGCAGCATCGCGCGCGTGGCGTGTATGCATTTAGAATAACGGTATGATCTTTCACGTTGCTTCCGGTCTAGCAATGATAGCCTACGTCTGTCGCCAGCTGTCGGCGATGCGAAGATTATGAGTTCTAAGCGCGAGAATTGATTCGAGAAAAATGGGACAAATTGAAAACATAAATGAACAAACATATCTTTGCGCGGTGCATAACCGGGCGATCATTGCTAATCGTACTGTCGTTCTACAATCATCTCTATATATAGCGGTGACATTGGTGACTCATATCTGACTGTAACATGTACATTGCGACCAGGCTGGACAAGAAGGTGGAGGTGGTAGGGTGGGGACAGATAGGGTTGGGTGATCTTAGCTTTCGAACGACGATGATCATATATGGTCACTGCTTAATGCACCCATCGTCTCCATGTGGGATGTACGTACTGAACGGTAGGCGGACCAGGCGTTTTTGCGATGACTTTCACGTAGGTTGTATATGGACTTCATTTCATCAGAGATTATTCAATAACGGAGCTTCTTGTCGAACGGAAAATGATTCCGTCAAAACAACATTTGATGGAAGTTGCAACACTGTAGATACAATTATCTGTAGTATTCTTATTTACCTTCGATCTTATCTGCCTGTAATTATTGACTATATGTAACTTTTTAATGGAGTAGTTACTGAGGAAATATAAAATAGAAACTAAATTAAGATAGTTTTGTTTTCAAACATAATTGTGACGAGATCTTGTTTTAATTATGGTTTTTATTTCATAATGGATAATTACAAGTACATGGTCAGCGGCAGATGGAATCGTTTTCTGTTTTGCGAATTTAGAATTGGACATGAACAAATTGGAGACAGCGGATTTCCGCAGTGGAACGTCTTGGTTATGAAATGTCAGGAGACTAATAATTTGCGTAACGTATAATTTGGTACCTTGCCACACTCTGACGTAAAGTCGCGCGATATTCCGGGCCTACGATAAGACGATTGAGCTATCAGGACGATTAATTACGTTCAGCTAACCGTTCTACCTACTTGCATGCCTTTGTACTTGAAAATACACGCGCATCTCTTGCACGTTGATCTCCAGAAATAGTACACCGTGGGTCTTTGAACCGCGTTCCTGAGATGGAATAGAGATGCGCCATGGACCGCACGCGGACTACTTCGTAATTAACTTCCCCTTTTGTTTGCAAATAAGATTACATCAGACACGCCCAGTCATATTCTGACTTGCTAATGGAAGAGGAGGAGATCTTTCAAACTATCTTTTTTGCATACAGGTTGATCAGAAATTAATATTAATTACGTGTACTTGCACTGAACTATGGTACCTCTCAGCAAATTTTTTCGCAATCTATTCATTAAACTATTGCTCGTAATATAACGGGTACATAAGTATTCAGTTTGAAAATTATGCTATCTTCGCTAAATTGAAAGTTCAGAGCGATTTGACATTTTAGCTTAGAGCACCGATTATGATTACCACAGTGAAACGAGCGCTTCCGGGAGATTACGTGGCGACGGTCCATCGCTGAAGCATCGTTGTACTCGTTACATCGCGATGCGCTTCGATGGACCGATCGACTGGTCGCTCCGAGACAGGAGCGTAACCACGCTTACGATAATTAGTCTCGATTATCGCTCGGGCGATTCGGTTACACCATCGAAAAGTAGGCTTGCTCTGAAAACATGCAAAAGGAGGAAAAAAGAGAAACGTAATTCGATTCGCAGAGGCCTTGGGATATTACGATTAATTACACGCGAGCTATTCGCCACGCGCGAGGTCGTTGAACGTCAGCTCCGTTCGCGCTCGGTACAATGAAAGGCTGGAAAACGGATACGAGAATAATTGCGGGGAGAAAGCCGGTGCGCGAAACTTCCTTCCTACGCGCGGATGATGCGTAATTCAAAAGGCGTATCTAATTTTTGTGGCAGCACCGATTCGTTCCGGTATGGACAACACTTGCTAGGGATACGCAACACATTCTTATTTCCTTCTCACAATAATCTGCTTTTTAGTAACTTAATATATAATATATTAAAATAAAGCTTAATATATTAAGATATATTAAGCTCCTCTTTCTAATGGAAATATTCTTACAAGGTGATTTGTGTTACAGTTTTGGGAAATCATAAGTGACGAGCATGGCATTGACCCGACTGGCACCTACCACGGTGACTCTGATCTCCAACTTGAAAGAATTAACGTCTACTACAATGAGGCGTCCGGCGGTAAATACGTACCGCGTGCCATCCTTGTCGATCTGGAACCCGGCACTATGGATTCCGTACGTTCGGGACCGTTTGGCCAGATCTTCAGACCGGACAACTTTGTGTTCGGTCAGAGCGGCGCTGGCAATAACTGGGCCAAGGGCCATTACACCGAAGGCGCCGAGCTGGTGGATTCTGTCCTCGATGTTGTAAGAAAAGAGGCCGAAAGCTGCGACTGCTTGCAGGGATTCCAGCTTACGCACTCTTTGGGCGGTGGTACCGGCTCCGGTATGGGTACCCTGCTCATTTCCAAAATTCGTGAGGAATACCCCGACAGAATCATGAACACGTATTCCGTTGTGCCGTCGCCCAAGGTGTCCGACACAGTCGTCGAGCCGTATAACGCCACCCTTTCTGTACACCAACTTGTCGAGAACACCGATGAGACGTACTGTATCGACAACGAGGCCCTTTACGATATTTGCTTCCGCACCCTGAAACTATCGACGCCAACGTATGGTGACCTAAATCATCTCGTCTCCCTCACGATGTCCGGTGTTACGACCTGTCTGAGGTTCCCCGGTCAATTAAACGCCGATCTTAGGAAACTTGCCGTAAACATGGTGCCCTTCCCTCGCCTTCACTTCTTCATGCCCGGATTTGCACCTCTCACATCTCGCGGTAGTCAACAATACAGAGCTCTTTCTGTTCCGGAACTCACTCAACAAATGTTTGATGCCAAGAATATGATGGCGGCGTGCGATCCCAGGCACGGCAGGTACCTCACAGTCGCTGCCATCTTCCGCGGTAGAATGTCGATGAAGGAGGTCGACGAGCAGATGCTCAACATTCAGAACAAGAACAGCTCGTACTTCGTCGAATGGATACCGAACAATGTAAAGACCGCCGTGTGCGATATTCCGCCGCGTGGTCTCAAGATGTCCGCCACGTTCATTGGCAATTCCACCGCCATCCAGGAACTGTTCAAGCGCATCTCCGAACAGTTCACTGCTATGTTCAGGAGGAAGGCTTTCCTTCACTGGTATACTGGCGAGGGTATGGATGAGATGGAGTTCACTGAAGCCGAATCTAACATGAACGACTTGGTATCCGAGTACCAGCAGTACCAGGAAGCTACCGCAGACGAAGACGCAGAATTCGACGAGGAGCAGGAAGCCGAAGTCGACGAAAATTAAATTAATATTTCGTGGCGGAAGCGACATTCTATCGCCCTCTACCTATTCTCTCTCTTTCTCTCTCTCTCTCTCCTTTCTCTCTATCTATCTCTTTCTCGACCGAGCGATAACGCAATACACCCTTCACCCATGCTTCTTAACTCGTTATCTCTCCTTTTGTATCTTTTTTACGGACTTTTGTTTCGATCTTTTGCGGAGCGCGCGCGCGCTTTTTGTTGCTCCCCGTTGATATCGCACTTAGTGTGATAATTCGAAGAATGATTCCTTATTTTTGAATGTATCATTCTACAAGATTCATTATTTCCTCGGTTACTAATTTTCGCGCGCCCCTACCATCATCCACTGTACTACCGCTCTAAGCGGACGCTACATATTTGAATAAATTATTATCATATGAATCTGTGGTCACTCACACTACTCCCTGGTTATTAAGACCCTAGTACTATTGAGTTTTGTATTTTCGGAGACTTCGTATATATTTATATTCGTCTGTTGTCATACATACGCAGTTTTATACCATGATTAAATAGATGTGAATAAAAATTCATGAAATATACGTTGAGAGTATTGATTAGATATTCAGTTAATCTGATACATAAAAGTTATAATTTACGAAATAATATACTGTTGCGAAAAAATTTAATTTTGAATAGATTTACAAGCGTCGTAATTATAAGAAAGACTACTTGAAATTTAGGTTGACGGAAATAAGATGTAATATTTGAGTTTGACTCAACATTTATTAAATTGTTTTTTTACAAAATTGTGTATTTTCTATCATTAAAGATGGCACAGAATTGGCATTTGTTTTAAAACATGTACATCAAATAATAAAATTACATTAAGTAAAATATTGAAAAACTGACGGACTTCCATTTGCTAATTCTCTTGTAAGTTTCAAAATCGTAATTTAAAGGTCTCGTGTTCTTTTATGCATTATTCAAACGTGGGAAAACTACTTTTTGTTTAAATATACACTTAGAGAATTGTTTTTATTATATAAAGTATAATCAAGTATAACCTATATATATATATATACATAATTAATAGGAAACTAATTTACACTTTCTACTTTTTCATATAAGTGCAGGGAGCGGTGTTTGTAATTTTCCGTAGCTTTTTGCGTTCTTCTATTCTAAAGAAGGATTTTTATTCTGCATGAAGGAGAAAAAAGAAGAAAATAGAAAATACAAAATGCGTGTTTCGTCGGTATTACAGACTACAAACGACGCCAGTACCTTCTTCAGTTTTTTTTTGTCATGGCCCTTACTGATTTATCTTTGCATCCTAGAGACATCTGTATTTTTATCAATTAAGCGACATGATTTTACAATTTTTACATATATAATTTAAGGGGCTGGAGTCTTCTTTTTTACCGATAAAGCAAGCGTTTATGTTAAATGCAATATTCTACGAATTAGTTGCACAGAATAAAAATTCCTTCTCTACGATTGAAATATCCGTGCTAATGTATCTGCTCCTGGTGTGTTTTGTGTCCAAAGCTGAAAAAAATAATTACAGATTTCTGTATCCATGTGCTATTAGCTCACCAAACATTTACTTCGTGAAAAAATTATATGCACGTTTATGCTCGAAATTAGGGCAGGAGCATATGTAGAATAAAAAGACGAATACAGTCATATCTTTAGAATTGAGTTTTGACGCCTAAATAAAAAGATAATTGCATTCTACGAAATTGTGTGTCTAGCGCGTGAGAAATCGACGATGTATGACAGTTTAGACTGTTTAGCCACGAAACCGAGTATTATTTTAGTTGATCTCTTTCTAAGAGATGGCGTTGCAATATATTAGATAAGGACAGATGAATGCGTTTGAGCGAGACACAACGATATATAATAAGTATAAGAAATGAATGAAAGATGTCACTATTGTCGAATTTGGAATTTTAAAAAGTCTGTACTATCGACCTTGATTAACTTCGACCGTCACTCCACCATCCCCTTCAACACACTGCGTAATTACTTAATTATCAGTAAGTGAAAAGTACGATCGCATCTTACCAACGGAAGTTACAGATTATTAGAGGCTCATACTTATTTACTGTATGTTAATTTTGAGATGCGATAATTATTGTTGAAGCTACAAAAGAAGATCCAGTAATTTATATATTTTATCGCTCTCTGAACATCATTGTCAGGAAATGATAACGATTTAATTATGGCTTGTAAAATTAATTTGTGTTAAATATATGCATATCTTATTTATGCATATATTCACAAAGTTCAATAAATTATGCGCCACTTTTAGCAACCGTGAATATTCCAATAGTTTTACTTTGCAGAACGCAAAACGGTTAAATTTGCATTCATACTGCGGTAATGAAAGAATGTCGAGCACATCGCTCTAGCTCGTGTCGAGCTAACGGATTAACGAAGATACAGTTAAGCCGACGGAATCAGCGCGTTTCGGCCTCATGCTGAGATTGATACGTGTTCCACGGACCGAATGCACGGGAAGTTGAAACACATTGTTAGATTTTCCTCCGCAACGGTCGGTCGGCATGCGAGAAACTCGACCTGCGCTCAAGTCGGAAATAACCGCGACCGTGTTGCGACCCTGCGCTTCCGGTTGCGCCCCCTTCGCCCCTACTGAGATTATTGCCTTATCTCGTTCCTTTAATTTCGCACAATTGACCACCGCCTCCGTGGCTCGCGTGACATTCTCCCACGATCTTCAGTTCCCCCAAATTAATCCTGGCATTTTACGATCAGTTCATTTTATGATTGCCTCGTGATTTTTCACTTGCGCTCTGTAACAACGTCCAAAAGGAGAACTTAAAATTGATAATTATATTTTAATAAAAAATAGATATAATTTATATAAATAATTGCTTAATATGAATCAAAATTATATATTATTTTATATCTTCGTTTTTTTCATTATCTATAATATAATCATAAATTTTTTCAATATATTATTTATTAAATAAATTATTTTATTTGTATATTTCAATCTTACGCGTTTTTGATCCTTTTATTATTTCTATAACATTATTATATTTTTTACAATGTTTTAAATAAGTTATTCAGAATATATATTCATGATATCCAGTAATTCTTGAATATTCTTAGATTCTAGAATTATACTAAAATTTAATGTATTATGGAAAATTTCTAGAAACCCTGAAATTTCAGGGCTGGCCTGGAATTTATTCTTTCTAAAAAAAATCAGATAATTAAAGAAAGAAATAATTTAAAAAATTGTGTTTGGGTATATAAGTTTTCCCTTAAAGATGTAATAAGTTATCAATAGAACATTTTTTTAATTTAATGTCCAAAATAGAATTAATAGATAAATCGTTTATGCTGGCGGAATATTGTTTAATATATTATAAAGCAATAAATAATATTGTTAGAGCGTTTTAATTTATTCGCCATACAAAGTGTCTAACTTAATACAAAGCATATAATATTGAGCGAATCGATGAAAATTAATTGATAGATACATCCTGGAAAAACCATTAGAACTTTTACATGGAATGTCTTAGAATTATACTTGAATTGACTAGTCAGATTTTGCTATGGACACCATGTTATTATAATTGATATATACAGAGACAAATGGTCTGATCGGATTAAATAGTAATTCTGGTACAAAAAGGACGAATCAGAATTTCCTGGATAACTAAAATTCTGATTAATATAATTATTCTGCACTGAAAAAAAAATGCTGTTGTTTCAATTAAAGTCTATATTACGGACTGTCACTAACATAAGTGATTAATTCATGTATTTTTATTGACATAAAGGCACAAATTATTATTTCAATAATAAGGCCTTTATGTCAATAAAAAATATACATGAATTAATTACTTGTGTTAGTGACAGCCCGTAATATAGACTTTAATTGAATCAACAGCATTTTTTCTCAGTGTGGTAAAAATAAGAATTCTAGTAGATTTTACCAAAAATATTGTATTAACTAGAACTTCGGTTATCTCTCAACTAGAATTCTCATAAGTTTAACCAGATTCTGGTACGACATGTACGGAAAGATTATCGGATTTGATTTTGGCCGTTTGCCTTTGATAAAACGCAGACATCGACCTCAATGAAGACAACGTGACTCATCGCATGTCTCGCTGTATGTTGACCGTCTCGTCTTACGAATTCGATCCATCGCCAGGCGCCGCACGCAATGACGAAGTACACGTCGTACGTGCCTAGCTCATCAAGAAATAAGAGGTAAGCATCATTTCCTGTCTACTGCACCAAATACCGACTCTTGCGTGGTCTCTTCTCGAAAGTTAATTGAATTTTATCTAGAAATCTTATTTGTAAAAAATTGTTCCATCAAGGAAACTTCTAAATAGAAATATTTTAAATAAATGCAGGTTTAATCTCCGATCCTCTTAATCTTTGAAGTATCCCTTAAAAAGTTATCCCTTAAAAAAGTAATCTCTCAAAAATATCGGAAACTAATGCAAGTGTACGCGCAGGTGTGAAGATTATCTCGCAATTTCATTTAAGACCTACAATACGTTCTTTTCGCTTCCTGTTTTTTACTTTTTTATACACCTTACCTTTTTTCCTCTTTATGACTATTTTATCAAAAATGTTTTTTTTTTTTGTCATGTGTTTGTCTCTTCCAAAATTTATCTTTTGTCTCAGGCGACTAAAAACAAAGAAACAAGGTAGGACATAAAAAGGAAAAAAATAAACAATCGTAAATAGTAAAAAACAAGAAGTAAAGAGCACTAATTTCCCGTACGTGACAGAGAATCGGTCGCAAACAGGATTATGACACATATTTCAAGATTACGTTTATATGGAATATTTACGTGTGTTTACATTAAATTTACATTAAATTCACAAATCTTTTTACGTAGACGGTACAAGTAATGTAAAATACATATTATAAATTGGATAATACATTATAGAAAGAAGTAATTAGGTTTTATGATTATTGTTAATATATTTGCAATTTTAATATTAATAAATAAAAATATATAAGTGAGAACAAAAATTTACTGCAGTCCAGTGCAACGATAACAAATATAAACCTCGATGATCTATAGATTGTTTATAAATGACATGTAAAACATAGTCTAAGTAATTTACATTAGTTGCGTTTATCAGAAAAAGCAATTTTGCAACTGTTATAAAATTCTTTAATATAATTGCTTTATACATGTAAGTCCAGTGAGAAACTAAAAGCAAAGCCAATTATATTAAAGAATTTTACAACAGTTTCAAAGTTTCTTTTTCTGCTGGAATGCAGCCATTGTATTCACGTAGACGCAGATTATTATATTTTGCGCGTAAACGCACGAATTTAGTCGCAAAATTCATAATTGTTTAATAAAAGCCGCAATTGCTTCGCTCTTTTCTCCTGAATATCGTACGAATGACCGTGTACATCGTCGCGACGACGCGGATGTTAACGGGAGCTGGAGACAGACGTTACAATAATAGACGGAGGCGTCTCACGAACGTCGGGGAAAGATCGCGAAGGAGCTCGGCACGCAGCTGGAGACGGAACGCGACGACTCTCTCGATTATCGTCGTCTTTGACGAGGACGATGGAAAGCGGAGAGCGCCGCTTTAAAGAGTGACTCAACGAGATAAAATCCCCAGCGTCTTGCTTCGTCTGTGTACTTTTAGAATCTTCTTAAGAGCGACATCCTGCTTTAAAACTCGCGATACGCGGCAGAGAAAATGGATCCGTGCGTTCCATGCATTACAGCCAATTATGTGTTGTTGTAACTTGAAACGACTAGCCATTACGATTTAAGTACGCATTCTCTCTCATCAAACTGTCTCATGTGAAGGAATGTCAAATGTCATTTACAGATTTCCATTTAAATAATTCTATTAATTCTCGCGAACATCACACTTATTTTCGGTACCTTTGGATGGTCTACATAGGTCATTTGTGTCCGACTCAATTTTAAGGCTCTTAAAGTGCTCGAAAAATTCTGTAAAAATTCACACCTTATTCCTTAAGGTCTCTACTAAATTATTTTGCTATGCAAACATTGGAAAAAATGTTTAGAAAAATTATGAAAATTACTTTCTGCACCAGAAAAAGAAAATAATTCAGTTTTGATATAAAATCAAATTTTACAGACTCAAAATCTTAAAAATAAAAATAAACAATCAATACAAGGCCAATATGAGTCACAGGCTGATGAAGGTGCCAACGATTAAAATCTGTAGTATTAATCGATTGTGTGGAATCTTCTTTATTTCGAAATCAGCCTGTGACTCATATTGGCCTTGAATGGATTGTTTATTTTTATTTTTTGATATAAAAATTGTAACTTTGATTTTTGAAGAAGAAAGAACAGTTTTTTGATTTTATTAAAATACAAAAATGGTCATTTTTAATGCATGGACACGAAAGATCCATGTGTGACGTCCGAGGGTTAATTATTATATTTATAAAAAATGCACGAAATTTAACAAGACGCATGTAAACAAATATTTTGAGTTACGAAATAATTGAAATTAATGTATGCTAACAATAGAGTGATTTTAATTTAGCTAGCTGTACACGTAATTATCTAAAGAGGTCCGGCTAAGTGATTAAACTGTAAAATTAATATAATTAATATATATATAATAAACTACGCTAATCTTATATTTTATTTATTACATCCTGACGTTTGCATGCGTCGGTGGTAATTATAGATATTAACAGACCCGCATGTGTGTTGCCCTAGAATTCATGTGACCGAAACGCTTCCGTTAAACGTGATACCTTCGCCTGCATTCAACTAGGAGGAAGTACTTTCCAAAAAAAAAGAGTCCTCCTGTTACGGTTCCGGTGAATGAGCTCAAGGTAATCCGATATAAAGAATAATCGTACCGTCGCGCGTCGTGACGCATTGAACAATATTTTGCACGCAAGTCATAATTAGCCCGCAGCTTCCGGGAATTAATTTGCGATGGTGATTAATACCGCGTTATTATTCGAAGGTTTAATTTGAAAACGCTGAAGAATGCCGCCAATAAAAAGAAAAACGACTATTCGCTTTAATGATCAGAAGAGCTGCGAAATGCATTCGGCGAGAAGAGACCAATCGACTGGAAGCGGTACTCGAGGGCTGCAGATTCGTTCGCACGCGTCCCTTTTCGGGGGATGTACCCCTTCGCGATGCAAGAAGCGCAACCCCCGTCGTTTTTCCCTCCCTTTCGCGCTACGGACAGGTCGTCGTTCGTTTTTTCTCTCTTCTTTCTCCCCTTCTTTCTCCGTCACAACGACGAATTCCTCCCCGCTCCTTCGAGGCTCAATCTTATCGTCGAGTGTAGCTTCTCCTCGGAAGAGTGGAACTCAGAACGCCGACACGAGCGTTTCCCTCGTCACGAGTACCGCTCGTCGTTCATTCTCAGACTCGACTCGCGACGGCTGGCTGCACTCCTCGGTTCGGTTGCACTCGGCCGCATACACACCGCACTTCGTTCCGACACGTCGAACGCGCACGCACGGATTCCACGGATCGACCCACGGCAGGGTAGAGGAGTCTCGACAGGTCCAGGAGAAGAAATCAGCTGTTTCCTTTCATAGCGTACCGTTTTTGGAAAGAAAAGCAGGATGAGGGAAATCGTGCATCTGCAGGCTGGACAATGCGGCAACCAGATCGGCGCGAAGGTAGGCCGATAACTCTAGAAAAAAATGTCTTTTTAATCTATGTACATTTTCAAATATATAAAAATTCCATAAAGCATATGGGAATACTTGGATGTATTTTTTAATGGAATTAATTTTTTTTCTATTAATCGACCATCAAAGAAGAGATTTTTATTTCATTAATTTATTTAATAAATCTCATGTTTTTTTTAAATGTCAAATATTTTTGTACATGTGATATGTAAGTGATACAATAATAATCATATATTTGTTTAATTTGACGTTAGTTGAAATATTTGGATGTGTATTTTAATGGAGTTAATTTTTCCTTAGCTTAAGAGATTATTAAAGAAAAGAGAAATATTTTTATTTAATGAATCTCATGTCTTTTCAATGTCAGATATTATTTTTATACATGTTAGTGATATTGTTTAATTTGACATTACTTAAAATACGTGGATGTATTTTAATGGAGTTAATATTTCCTTAGCATTAAGAGACCATCAAAGAAGAGAGAAAAAGAGATTTGTATTTTATTAATTTATTTAATGAACCTCATGTATTTTAAATATTAAACATTATACATGCTAACGATATGTAAGCGATAATCATATATTGTAGTCATATTAGTTAAATTTGACGTTAATTGATAATTTTAATTTTAATTTTAAATATTGAAGATGACCTAATAGGAAAGTTGTAACGTCTATGTTATTGTTACAAGATTCGAATTTATAAAGTTGTTTACACAAAGCATTCTGCGTTGACTTTCATGTTCCTGTGTTTTTATTATTTCTATATACATCAAGCGATTTTCGGAAATAATGAATTCTGACAAATATTAAATTATTCTTATCCTATTTTTAACTTTAATAAAAGAAATTGTTTTAGAAAAGTGTTTTACAAAAATAGATTATCAAAATAAAGAAATTAACATCAATAATTAAATATTTTAATATTACAATTTTGTAACGAATGAATTGATGAAATAATTATAAATTCACAATCGAAGTTTTGATGCAGTGATTAAGTTCAGCACGATAAGGTGCGAACAGCTAATCAGTATCAAACTCCAGAAGCGTGAACGGAAGAGTGGTTTATTCAACAGAGCGTGTGTGGAGCGCTATAGTGTCGATAGCATAAGAATAATTTATCTCTTCGCGGTGTCCGGAAATTAACTGTAAATCCGGTTTACATCGCACAGAAACGACAGACGACTGTCAATTAAAGCGCGAACAAGTCAAGTATTATGACTCACCGTCTTCGGGGTATCGATCGGAGTTCGCTCGAAGCACTCTCGTAGTTTCTGGAAAAGCTTTTTAGACTTAGACTTCCATATAAATTTGCTTCAAATTTATATGGAATTTATAAAAAACACTTCAAATATAAATTTGAACTAACAGAAAACTGGAAAATACCTATCAATTTTTTACCATACCTCCTTTCAATTTTCAAGCAATATTGTCTCGTTTAAACTAAATATTTTTGAACAAGCTATATTATTTTAGTAACAGAAAGATAATTACATTTTTTAATAATTTGAAACATTTTTTTGTAATAATTTGAAAATATTAACGAAACGGAAAATATTGCTACAAGAGATTTTTGTAAATTCTTGCTCTTCATCTTTCTCGACAAAATTAATAAACTCGATAGAGGTAGAGCAATAATTGGCGAGAACATGAATGTTATATCGCCCCATAAAAAAAAGCAATCTTACTTAATGGTATCGTTCAATCGTGGCTGTAATCGAATTGAAGATAAGACGGCGCGCAACGAATGGAATTTAAAGAACCGCATTCATCCCGATATTGGTACCCTCTTTCATTTCGCGTGACAGAGTGCGTGAAGTGATCCAAGTTTTAATCGCGCCGGCACACGATGGCAGGAAATGACGGTCGCTTATACTTAGAGAGCACTTAAGATTCTGCAAACGCGTCCACTGTCCATTGGCGTGAAAATAAATGAACATAGAAATACATGTCTCAAAATTCATTTTCTACATATAATTAAATTGGTAATAAATCAATTATTTTTCATATAATTAAATCATTTATATAAAAAATTAAATAAATCATTTTGCCTTAAAATAAAAAATTACAATAACTGATCAAGTAAAAAGCTATTTATAATACAATCACATAAAATAGCTTCCGGTTTTGTTTGGCGAAGTAAATCACATAATTATCGCGAAAATAGATACGAACTCTAACTGAAATTAAGTGTTGCCGTTAATTGATTCTAATATAATGCTGGTTGCTTCTGAATAAGATGTTATTGAACACATTATGCGAAGGTGATATTATCGTGAAGCATTTCAAATTCTTTAGTTTCATTGATCGTGTTTGTAAGCGTGACACTCGAAACATTTAATTATGTTTGTTATTATCTCTTTTATATAAATCAAACACTCTTAATAATTTTCTGTATATTTATAATATTATCTCTATGCTAATAATTATTTTAAAATATTCTTTATCCACATTTTTATTTTAATGAATATTATGTTAGTAATATAAGTTTGCGAGCAATTTGAATTAACTAAAATATGATAAAGTATATAAAAATTACTTTGAAATGTACAAATACTTTTAAACATTCTAGAATGTACGTTTCGTTCAACAAAAGTCAACTTTCTACTTTATCCAGGTTTATCTCTGACAAATAATGCCTTATCAAATTCCTGTGTAACTTTGTTACAAGTTAAGATTTTTCTTGGTATTTCGTGCACAGTGTATTGCTCATCGAGCGATGACGTACATCACATTATGAACCAGAATACGGAGCATACAATGAGTCAGAAATTTTTTTATGAACATATTATAGTAAAGATCAAAATTTAGTTTAAAAATATCAATAATAATAATAATAATATACTAAATTGATACACAGAAGACGTGTAATTGATAAATGACTGACAAAAAAGACGCGAGAAATGTTAGTTTTTCAAACGAATCGCGATTTGTTGATCTTAATAATTCAATTTTCGCAATCATCAATCATTTTCGTCGATCCAGAAAGTGAAGCGCTCAAATGAAATTATCTTCCTTGAAAAAGATCGTCTGTCTTCACGTCGCTGTAGATTCACTGTCAGTTTCACGGTATTGTTTTCCGCTCGAAAGATTTAACGATTGTAGGAAGCAAAACCGAAGTTCCTGTAGAATTACAATCAGTCATGATTTAGACGAGTAAACGATAATATTTTTCGAATAGTCAAAATACCAGTAAGGGATCCAAGATATAGTCTAGCGAAGAATCGATCGATGAATCAGTCAAGTGTAATAATATATAGTTTCGTATTTTACTTAATTTATCTGCGCGATGCGAAGCATCAATATACAATTTTCTTATTTATCTTTATTTAAAGTATCTTTAAAAGTATTTTTATTTAAAGAATCATTAAATCTAATTTTTTTTATATGCGATGCATCCGCGTGGTAATATATTCTTTTATAAAGTATATTATTAATTATAAAATATAAACTCTCGATCTCGAAAAATTCTATTCCAAATCGAACTGTCTCCGTGTGATAAATGGCAACTTATTGTTAGTTCCTATCGAGGTACATGTGATAATGGGCGTCGCGTACGTGATGCACGTAAATGCAGCAAGGATGCATTTAGAATAATCAGAGAGAGGCCCATTTCGCCGAGGCAGCGGCCATGGCGACCGGCACATCGGCTTGCTAATAATAGTAGGAGAAAATAGTAAAGACAAGACAAATGGAGAGAGGAGAAATGTTTAACGGGAGGGTGGACATGAGCCAGGGGGCACAGGCCGCGTTTAATTCCGTACGTCTCTATTTTTGGATGTCGCGCGTGTTATCCTTGTCGCCGCGACCGGAGTTTGGGGTGCATGCTCGGCTCCGGAGGGAAGTCGCCCTTCATTTGGCACGTCAAGTGGCTCTCGTAGGAAAAGTGTAGTAAAATAAACCTACCACAGTTATGTTTAGAAAACGTTAAGGAGATGTCTGCTATTTTTGTGTCGAACTACTTCCTGATTACTAGATACATATATGCTTAGAAATAAGTAGATTGTTTGAACAGTTGGCTTGTATAGTATTAATGTTAATGAATCACGTTTGCAGTTCTGGGAAGTTATTTCTGAAGAGCACGGCATCGACCAGTCGGGCATTTATCACGGTGACAGCGATCTACAGCTCGAACGAATCTCTGTATACTATAATGAAGCGTCTGGTAAGGGCATATTGTAAATATTATATTATGCTTTCTTCTCTATGCTCTTTAATTCTAAATAAAACATAATTTAACTTGTTTTTAAATTTAATTAGTCATTTTTCGCGTGGAGAACTTATTACGCACTGCACTAGAAAAATATTTCTTCAATTACTTCCAACAAATATTTTTAGTAAATAATTAATTCATAGTAAATTAATAAATTTATAATATATAATAATACATAATAATTAGAAATTAATATAAATTAAAATTAGATTACTTGGTGCATCTGATATCTTAGTGGAAGAAAACGTAAATCAAAAGATCTAAAAAAATATCAAAAGTATCAAAAGTGATAAAAAGTAGACTTTGTAGTAATTAGAGATAATTTAATTAATGCTAATTAAACTTGCAATGCTATTTAATATTTTATGAGCATATCTTGATTATATTTAATAAATACATTATTAAATAATTCTAACGATATTCTGACGTTTAATAAATTGATAGAAAATAAATTCTGACACACAATCTTCATATATAATTTGAAAATGTAAAGAGATAAAACGCATAGAATATCTTTCTAATGGAAATCGCTTTGGAGGATTTTGTCCTCGCGTCTAAAATAGCAATAACGAGAAAGATAGAAGATCGCGTGTCTTGCACCGATGGAATGATGGAGACAAGGAGCGTTGAAACACGCATTTTACGCTGAAAATAGCCATCTTATGTGGTTGGACTTAAGATTGTAAGTTACAACTGCAACACGATTTCAGAATTTCTCATGCATTCGTTTGTGTCGCGAAAACAAGATTATTTCCGAGAATACAACGTGCAGCGCGTGCTCCAGAGTAGAAACAGTTTAATTAACAAACGAGTGAAATGTACGCACCATGCATCCGTCGTTGTTGCGACTAATTTCTTGTTGGAAATAGAGTCCAACGTGCGTTGTAAAAACTCATTTTTTTAAATGAATTCTTACATTTTTATCTTTCTTTTTTATTATTTTAATTTACATTTTTAGAACTATTTCATATTCATTTTTTTATTAGGAAGAATGTAATATTCAATACTTTTTTTTATATCCTTGACGTACATTTTTTAAAAGGTTTTTTTTTAGGAATTTAAATGAGTTTTTACATGATGTTCATCTTTCTTTTTTACTATTTTAATTTACATTATCAAATAAATGAGTTAAAGAATACAATTGAGCTCTCGAGATTAAAACAGAGTTTTAATTTACATTTTTATAACTATTATGCTTTTCAATCAAATATTCTCGTAACAATATTGAAAGTTAATGCTTCCTAATTATTAATATCTTATCAGTAATTGTAATTAATCAAGATTATTTGTGTTTAAAATTAAAATTATTTTATATTACGTTGATAACCTCGCAAAACACAAATCCCTATATTATCCTGACGGTAGTTACTCATTTGTAAACAATGCAGACATACGGTACATCTATTGATGTACGCATTTCCGTTGATCATTATGGTCGGTATGAGTTTTCAGTAGAATGACAATTATAACGTCGACTTAATATGGATGCCTTGGAATCTTGTATTACAATTATTGAATCTATCATTATGTCAATGTCCGTTTCTTTGACGTTACTTAATAAATGTAGTTATATTTAATAATGGAAATATTAAAGATCTTGTTAATTTCTGTATATATATAATAGTAAAATATTTTTTATATAAGTCGCCTTTCTTTTAAATATCTTTAGATATTTCTCACATGGGCGTAGCCAGGAGGTTTTGTTCCAGGGAAGGGAAGGGAAGAGTATGATATGGATTATCAGACTTGTTTTATATTTTGTATCATTATTTTTAATTAATTATAGATAAATAATAGCATATAAATTACAAAATCACACATATTTAATTTATGCGTTATGCTTTATGCAAGGTCTTAGCCTTCCTGCCTCCTCCTCGGCTACGCCTATTATCTCTTGCATTTTCCAAAATGACTGAATGAATAAATATATACATATAAATATATTACCTGGTGATTTTTATTTTATTTTTCCATTACAGTCGCGACATCCACGAACGGAGGGAAATATGTACCGCGCGCGATTCTTTTGGACTTGGAACCGGGAACGATGGACGCCGTTCGTTCCGGTGCTTACGGAAAGCTCTTTCGACCGGACAATTTTGTATTTGGACAATCTGGTGCAGGAAACAACTGGGCAAAGGGTCACTATACCGAGGGCGCCGAATTGGTGGACATGGTCCTTGATGTAGTGCGAAAGGAATGCGAAAACTGCGACTGCCTTCAGGGCTTTCAACTTACCCATTCGCTAGGAGGTGGTACTGGGTCCGGCATGGGCACCTTGCTGATCTCAAAAATTCGTGAGGAGTATCCTGATCGAATTATGAACACTTATTCGGTGATGCCGTCACCCAAAGTATCTGATACTGTCGTGGAACCCTACAACGCAACCTTATCGGTGCATCAATTGGTGGAAAACACTGACGAGACTTATTGTATCGATAATGAGGCCCTATATGACATTTGTTTCCGCACTTTGAAGGTTTCCAACCCGAGTTATGGCGATCTCAATCACTTAGTTTCGCTCACTATGTCTGGAGTAACCACTTGTCTTAGGTGTGCATACAAATCCATGGCAATATAATAGAACTTCGTTTATCTGCACTCAATTTATACAAATTAATTCGTGCTGAGATTCCAAATGTATGAACTCATAGCTGAGTTCTTATTCTCTGTAGTTTCGATAATAGTATACTCTCTACTTTTTGGAGTGAATTTCATTTCAAAAGAATGAAATATCACTCCAAGAATTTAGAGTAGAAGAACTTGACGTATTAACTTCAATATCTTGAACGTTAGTTTTTATCATAAAAATTAATAAACAGTAGTAAAGAGGAAAGAAAATCTCTATTATACGAACTACATAACAAAACAGAATTCTTTTAAATTCTCTTCTAATTATACATAAAGTAGATAAAGGAATATAACAATACGTAATGCACATATTCCTTTCTCATGTTAAATAATATATTAATTAATAGTGTGTGGCTTTTTTGCTCTTTTATTTATATATTGTATTAGTTAATAATTTTCTGTGAAAAAATAACAAATTCGCTAATAATAAAACCTTTATGTTACAAACATAATTTATTACGTACATTGATTTTTTCAGGTTTCCTGGCCAACTGAATGCCGATCTCCGGAAGCTCGCGGTGAACATGGTTCCCTTCCCACGTCTGCACTTCTTCATGCCAGGCTTTGCGCCTCTAACATCCAGGTCCATGCAGCAATATTCCGCGCTCTCCGTACCAGAACTCACACAGCAGATGTTCGATGCAAAGAACATGATGGCGGCCTGCGATCCACGCCACGGTCGATATCTCACCGTGGCGGCTGTATTTCGCGGTAGAATGTCGATGAAGGAGGTCGACGAGCAGATGCTCAGCGTGCAGAATAAAAATAGCTCGTACTTCGTCGAGTGGATACCGAACAACGTGAAGACCGCCGTGTGCGACATCCCGCCGAAGGGCCTGAAAATGTCGTCCACCTTTATCGGCAACACCACCGCTATACAGGAATTGTTCAAGAGGATCTCCGAACAGTTTACAGCGATGTTCAGAAGAAAGGCCTTCCTCCACTGGTACACCGGCGAGGGTATGGACGAGATGGAATTCACCGAGGCCGAATCCAATATGAATGATCTGGTATCTGAGTACCAACAGTACCAGGAAGCCACAGCAGAGGAGGACTTCGAGACTGAGGAGTGCGCTGATGACTTCGAAACCTGCGAGCAGGAAAACTGAAAGTTGCAGCGCAACGTCCCCTTTTACTAGATTTCTTTTCAGCTTCTCTGTCTCATCATCGTAGGAGTCGCATGATCGTATAAAGCTTGCGAGAAGCCGGTTTTTGATACTTTTATATGCAATCTTACGCTTTATAATCGCTGAGCGTAATGTAGGCGATCGACTTTTTTATGAATTGTGTGATATCGAAATATTTATGAAGAGATCAATATTCAAAAGCAAATAAAACTGCAGCGAATATTAAATTAATATGAAAAATAATTATTTAGAATGTAAAATAGCTTCTTCTATATTGATCTTGTGTTATATCTATGATACTATGTAATATTCAGCTTTACTATATATAGAGACAATCATAAGAATTTTCATGTCATTTGGACAAATGTGGCATGAATTGGAAGGTAATAAAAATCATTGAAACATCAAATTTTCATCATATTTACAACTACTATTACAATGAAATGTCAAAATGCAATGGGAAAAACTTTTTGAATTCTTTTTTTCATAATTCCTCTCAATATTGTAGCACTAAACATTTGTCCCTTACATCCTTAGATTTTTTATATTTTTAGATTTTTCTATATTATAATTTTATGTACAGAAATTTTATTCAATCCTAATAGCACATTTCTTTATTAGATCACAACACGTTCTTGAGAACGTTAGTTCATTCATCAATAAGACGGCTTAAATGATTCTCAACACATATTCATAATAAAATCATCTTCATATGTTCACTCATGTTTCAGTGAAGACAACTCGTTTTAAGAAAATTTCATCTGTAATTTTCTGAGCCATTAAACAAGTTTTGTGATTTGATAACAAAGTACATGATAAGTTATGCGATGTTATTTTGTATATATAATAATTTATTCGAAATCCAACTAATCAAATATTTTTTATTATTCTGCGTACTCAACATTTCGTCGTCTATATTCTGAAAAAAATTATATCTTATCAAAATTTTAAAAATGTTATACTGTATATTTCCTTATCGTCATTTATGGCTTTTGTATTATTTAGAGAATACAGGATAAAATGTAATCTTATACTTTTGAAGTATTACCAATAGACACCTTAATCGACATTTTATCTCTGAAAATAGTAGAAGCGGTGAGAAACTGTCGCGCAATAACACGCGTTCTCCTTTATTGTACGCAATAATAAAGAGTTTGCCCTCGGGGCACCGATGAGATAATGCGCGATCGCCAATTTTTGCCAAGGCCTTAGCTTCATCAATGTCAGTTGGCCGTCAGAGAAGGACGATAACGAGTTCGATAACGAGAATCGCGTCTAAACGCCAACGTTTACTCATCTTATTTAAGAGGCGTATTTATATCGAATTATAAACGATGTCGTTAATTGGATAAAGACGATTTTATCTATGTAACAAAGCGTAACTCGTCTAAGTTTCCTAAATATTAAAATATAGCGTGTTTATGAGAATCGACTGCGAATATTAAATTGAAAAACAGTTCAGAGTTTTGCTAATATTGTCTTTTATAAACTTCACTAAAGTAAGTACACAGATGATTAAAACATCTTCTAAAAATTCATGTATACGAACAACACATAAAACGCTGTAAAACATTCGCTAAAAAAGTAAAAATTAGAAGTACAAAGAAATTAAATTAAAAAATTCTCAAAAAATTTTGCAAGCGCGCGCGATCCTTTACGTTAGATTCTTCTATGTTTCCATTTCTTCTTCATCTATTTCGTAGTCTTCTATTAACGCGTCTTGATATTGCTGATACTCCGATACCAGGTCGTTCATGTTTGACTCCGCCTCGTTAAATTCCAATTCGTCCATGCCTTCGCCAGTGTACCAATGGAGGAAAGCCTTCCTCCTGAACATTGCCGTGAACTGTTCGGAGATCCTTTTGAACAGTTCCTGAATAGCCGTGGAATTGCCGATGAAAGTTGCAGACATCTTGAGGCCGCGTGGCGGAATATCGCACACCGCCGTTTTCACGTTGTTCGGTATCCAGTCGACGAAGTATGAGCTATTCTTATTCTGGATGTTAAGCATCTGCTCGTCTACCTCCTTCATCGACATCCTGCCGCGGAAAATAGCCGCCACGGTGAGATAACGACCGTGACGTGGGTCACAAGCTGCCATCATGTTCTTTGCGTCGAACATTTGTTGTGTGAGCTCTGGCACCGTGAGCGCTCGGTACTGTTGGCTTCCTCGGGATGTGAGGGGCGCGAAACCTGGCATGAAGAAATGAAGACGAGGAAATGGCACCATGTTCACCGCGAGTTTTCTCAAATCGGCGTTCAATTGACCTGGAAATCTATATAATAATCATTTAAAATTAATGATATATTAATAATTACATATTGAAATTATGTATTATTGATAATATGTATTAGAATTATATATATTGATTATATGTTGATATCATAATTTCTTTATTAGTATATTTTTATTATTATATTAATAATTTGTTCAAATTTAATAATGGTTAGTTTCGTATTATAGACCTTAGACAGGTTGTCACTCCAGACATGGTAGCCGAAACAAGATGATTCAAATCACCATATGTCGGAGTAGTCAGCTTCAAAGTACGGAAGCAGATATCGTAGAGTGCTTCGTTGTCAATGCAATAAGCTTGATCACAGTTCTCTACCAGTTGATGAACCGACAGGGTAGCGTTATAAGGTTCCACTACAGTATCGGAAACTTTAGGAGATGGTACCACGGAGAAGGTGCTCATAATTCTATCTGGATACTCTTCTCGTATTTTCGAGATGAGCAAAGTGCCCATTCCAGATCCGGTACCACCGCCCAAGGAGTGCGTGAGCTGAAATCCCTGCAAGCAGTCACAGTTTTCGGCTTCCTTCCTCACTACATCGAGTACCGAATCCACCAGTTCAGCACCCTCAGTGTAGTGACCCTTGGCCCAGTTGTTGCCAGCTCCCGACTGGCCAAACACAAAGTTGTCTGGTCGGAATATCTGTCCGAAGGGCCCCGATCGCACAGAGTCCATCGTGCCGGGTTCGAGATCTACCAAAATTGCACGTGGTACATATTTTGGACCAGAGGCTTCATTGTAATAAACATTGATCCGTTCCAACTGAAGATCCGAATCTCCGTGATAGGTGCCCGTAGGATCGATGCCATGCTCATCAGAAATTACCTCCCAAAACTATGAATGGTTAAGAATTAATAATTTGGTTAAGAATTAATTTTTGAGAAATGATGTATATAATAGAAAAAAGATAAAAACATGGATTATTAATCGAAGAAAATAATGATAAAAGCGTTGTACATTTATAAACTAAAAGTGCTACTTCTAATCAAAATTATTTTAAAAATTATTCTTTTAATTAAAATATAAATTACATAATTTTATATAACTTTCTCAAATATTAAAAATGTTAAACATATATAATAATACATAATTTATATTTCTTATCGAGAGATACTAACCTTGGCGCCAATTTGATTGCCGCATTGACCGGCTTGAATGTGAACAATTTCACGCATTTTGTATTAAGTATCGTAGAATTTTAAGACAAAATAATTGTATGAAATTCAATAATGATTTTCCTAATAATTGTGGTAGAAATTAGCCCTTAAAATTGATGGATGAAAAACGAGGAGATCGTGGACTTGCCTAAGATGTCATTTAAACAGAAACAGGCGACTGTTGAGTTCTCCTTGGTGACTGTACAATCACTTAGGCTATGTTCAAATTCTCATCCGAATGCTACGGTAAAACTCCGCCACTCAGGTATCATTTTATCCTTGTTTTTTTTATTGTTAAATAAGGATGACATGATACTTGGAGAGCACTCCAGTGAGAGTCTGGACGCGCCCCTATATTTTCTACTTGTTATTTCGTCATAGTATTGATTTTTTGACAATTGGTAAAGTCAATATCCTTGCTCTCGCTTTTAATAATCAAGCATGAAATATTGACATGCAAGGTTTCTCAGACGATCATCACAATTCTCTCGTCTCAATAGATATTTTATTTAAGCTAACTGAAATCACAACAAGATTTTTTTTTATAACGCAAGGGCAAAATGTAAAATCGACGTCTAACTGAACAATAAAAAAGTATAGCATTACATTCTAGAGTCCTCGTAGATCCCGGACATTAATCCTCGATTCACACGCGTATCAATCACACGCAATGTACACGCACACACCGCGACAAGTTGGAAGTACTCTTCAGCAGCACAGAAAAAAAGACGGGGATCGAATCGTGCTAGTCGATAAACTCAGGCAGGTTTTACAAAGGAAGTACATTATAATAAATGGAAAAATAAATACAATGCGTGTCTATACTGGTAATTATGATACAACGTTGCAAAGAGCTAATTATAAGACTGTCTGTTATTTCGTCCTGTCTCATTGCGACTTCCGGCACGCGGACACATCCGCTAATACGGTGGTCGTTTTCGGCTCGACGACCTCGACATTCGGCAATTCCTCCGCTTTTGGTGCGCTTAAGTTCTTCGGCTCGACGACCTCGACATTCGGCAATTCCTCCGCTTTTGGTGCGCTTAAGTTCTTCGCCTCTTCTTCTTTTGAGGGCAGCGAGGCAGCTGGCTTCTCGCCCTGCGACGTAGTCGCGCCTTCCTGCGACGCGACTTTCGAGGTAGACGAGCGACTACCCGGTCCGCCGTTCACTAAGTACCCCAACGGCAGGGACTCGGATTTGCTTGAACCTTTCCTGAAATCAATATTAAATATTAATATCAAGTTCGTTAACATACACGTGAAGGTAATGATCGTTAAATATTATTTCAACATTAAAAAGAAATAGAATCCGTTAACAATGATTTAATAATAAAATCGAGGAACTTGTTATGAAACATAAATTCGATAAAAATTGTTTACCAAAAAGTTATTTTTCTCGAAAATAAAATTCTACTTTGAATTTTGCAATATGCTAAACTTTTCGTCAGTAAAATTACTAACTTTGGTATCGTCGGACAGGACCACAGTTTGAAATCAGCTCCGAAGAGCTCACCCTCCTCGACCGTCTGCGGCAGATGGATATTGAGCGTCTCCGGCAAGAATATGGAAGTGATAGCGCCGGCGACGCTCAATGATCCCATTACGATTAGGGGTAAGACTCTAGAGTAGACTGCTAAATGAACGATATAGGGGAAGGTGAGAAGGCCGATGCCGGCGATGAAAGAAGCTATGCCCATCGCCTGAGACCTTAGTACGGTTGGCAGCAGTTCGCCGACGAAGACGTAGAAGACAGCGAAGGACGCAGCGATGCCGAATTTGCCGATCATCGCCAGACTCACTGTCACCCAGACCGCATCTGCTGCGACAAGGGCCGATCATGTATACAAAATGCATCCGTAGATGGAATTCTATAGTCGATATTCATAATCGGTTCTTACATTCAACACTGTTGAATTTTAAGACGGTATAAGCCAATCATATAACTGTATTAACATCTTAAGATATTATTTAAGATAATCTCGAAATAAGAACGGACTAAGAATTCCGACATAAGTCTTGATTTTGTTGCTTATGTATTTTATTCCTCTTTTAAAGTATTCCTCCTATCTTTCTTTTTAATAAAAATTTGAAATTTAAGTGGACATTGTGGGTTTTTGATGAGAGAAGCTATGTATGCGGTGTGCGGTAACTAATTCATAAGCAGGTCGAACGTTTATTCATAAACGTTGTGACGTCGGCAACAGTAATTGCCTCTCACACGTTGGATGTGTGTAACAATATCATGACGAATTCAATAAGGTAATGACGTTGAGGCCGCCATGACGCAAAGGCGTGCGATTCGGTTTAATACTTTTATTGAATTTTATCCCGCGAAGATAATCGAATAATGTGAAGATGAGCAACGTGGTAAATGGTCATCGTACATTTTCTCTCGTTGACATTAGGGATATATCATATCCGGCATCACATATCCGCGTATATGTAATATGTACGAAATACAACACAAAATAAATAATTAAATTTACATATAAAATATAAAATAATTTTTAAGTTGTTCAGATATGCTTATAAAATTATTTCTGTTAAAGACATTTCAGAACCAGACATAAATCAGACGAAGTAGTACCTTCGGGCACGAACATACAGGACACGCAAGCGAGCCCACCCAGCATCATGGTCACGCACAATACCCATCGCCTGCCTAATCTGTCCATTGCGTACCACGTAATGAAGTACGATGGAATCTCAACGATTCCTCCTATAAAAGATAAAAGATAAAAAGATAAATAAAATTATTATCATACGAAAATGAGCACGAGCGTGGCGTAGTAGATAGCGCACGAGACTGCTATGCCCGGGTTCGATCCCAGGCAGATTCAAAAAGTTTTTCATGTACTCGTAACTCCTCTTCGGTGGTCTGGCAAATCACCAAGAGTATTGCCAAGAAAACCTCTCAAAAACTGCCATTCGAAACCGGCGTTAAAATTATAGGGCCCGTATGCTCGGTGTACGACCTGCGTACACACCACAGGCATACGTATGAAAGGTATCGGACAACGGTGAAAGACGTTATAAAACCGAAAAATATATATATATATCATACGAAAATTATTATCGTTTAATGATTTTTGATTGTTCTGTCGTCTCTTCAATGAATTCAACTTTTATATTATTGGGAGATTTCTTTGAACAATTAGCGCACTCTGAACAGCGCCTATTCCCGCGAGCCCTTTTATTGTTACTTTTAAGTTAGGAAATCGTGATATTTAAATTTTATAAAAAAAGTTATATAATACTTTTTCATCCCAGTATATCAGAAATGTATGAGGTCGTGATGCACTTATGTTAATGAACAATTTGGGGATCGAGAGAGAAAGACTTTTACCAATGAAAAAGGCCAGATAATCAGAGACACCCAGATTGGTCGTGTTGTAAGATAGCCCGTTGTATACTACCGCGTTCGCCACCCAATCGAAAGCGAGAATAAAGAACTTTTTCCTGATGTTTGGATTTGTGATCAGGTCCATGGGTGTCGCAGATGTTGGCGTCGCCCTGTTTTCACCTTCCAAGTCGATGTCGTTGGAATTTCTGCCGTTACATGATATCCCTTTCCTCTTTAATATTTCTACCTGTAAATAACGTTGCTAATGGAGTTCATATAATCCTTATACAGGGTATCCCAAAATTCGCGAAATTCGAAATACTTATGGCAAGAAAGTTTTCGAAAAATTAAGTGAAAAAGATTATTTGTAAATTTTTATTTTAAACAATAATTTCTGAGATATAAGACTTTTTTTAAATGTGGCCAATTATATTATATATATATAATTGGCCACAATTATAATATATAGATATTTAAATGATCACCTGTGAATCTCTCTGGAGACACTGGTAGTGTCTCGGCGCTAAGCTACGCGCAGCGACACTACCATGTATTAGTAACGCGCTAAAGTGTACGCTTATCAGCTCTTACTAAATTACAGCACGAGATTTATACGGACATATGGCTAAACATAATCTGTAATTGGCTAATTCTTATTATTTTAAAAATTGCTGCTTAAAATAAAATTTTAGAAATAACTTTTTTATTTAATTTTTCGAGAATATATATTATCTTGCTAGTATTTTGAGTAGCAAATTTTATATGTGATACCTTATATATCGCTCTTACTTCAAAAGTAACAACTCAAAAATGTGATTTTCCAGTTATTTTATCATAAATGAGTAAAATAAGCATTACCTACTAATCATCAAAAGTGAACTAACTTAACTTCATAAAAAATCGTTAAAATAGTCACAACTCAAAAAGCATGGTTTTTTAAAAGTTGTGATACAAAAATGATAAAAATGACATTTTGAGAATACCTTTTTTTCAGTTATTATTTAATTAGTCAATTTTATATCAAACGAAAAAATAGTTTTACAGCTTAATTCTTTGACTTGGGTCACTTTTGAAGTAAGACCCTTGTAGAAAAGTACTACTGAGCACTAGGAGTATTTTAAGGCACTACTGTACTACAGCACTACTGTAGTATATTTTATGAATATGAATAAGATATTTTATTAGAGTGTAAAGGCTCGTATGATTGCTACGCAAATTAAACAGAGTCGTGGCTTATTTTGAGCTAATAAAAGATATTTTATTATTAAAAAAGCGGAAGAAATTGATGGTTAAATATTAAATTACCTCCATCTTTCTAAGAAAATTCGTAGGCACTGTTTTGCCGTTGACTTTTGCCATTTGTTGGACGATCGCTTCCGCCTCGTCTATTCTATTCTTACTGAGAAGCCACCGCGGCGACTCGGGGATGATCCAGTAGTAACTGAAGAGAAGAATGAAAGGCACCGATGTGGCTAACGACAGGGTATACCAGTGTCTTAACAAGTAACCCTAATAAGAAAAACGGAAGAGAACGAAAGCATGTAATCAAAACAATGACAAATCATGTTAAAATAGTTTTTGTGTTTTTCATACAAGTTTCTTGCCAAAACTTGAAATTTGAGGGATTATATTTGCTTCTATGCGGGCACGCGCGTCGATTCAGAGACATCTAAATGTAGAATGTTCCTATTATATTAGCATGCAGCGACCGAACACTCGTATTTGCATACGCTCGCACCGTATGATGCACGCTGATAGATCGCTTGCAAAATGATCCGCGTTGCACCCTCGCGTTGAATCTATTGCGAGATCCGCAAGCTGTCTCTCGCGGTAACTCGCGGGGTAATGCGAGGCTTTCGCAATATTGGCTGCGTTCAGCAGAAAAAGCAGCTTTGCAATTATTGTAAAATTCTTGAATATTGAATTGGTTTGTACATTTAGACCCAGTAAGGAACTAAGGGCGAGAGAGAGAGAGAGAGAGAGAGAGAGAGACCAATCATACTAATGAATAAAAATAAATGAATTTTGCAACAATTGCAAAGCTTTTTCTGCTGAATGCAGCTAATGCAAGTTTTAAGACTAATTTACAATGCTCTTTGCTTTCTGTCTTTTACTTTTTATCTTTTGCTTTTTTCCTCTTTGCGACTATTTTGACCGTGCTCAGCTATACATTGTCAGTATTGAAAATTCAAGTTACGTATATTATAAATTTTTAATACTGACAGAGTACATTCGAACTTCTTTTATCGACAATCGTGTTTCTTGTCTCTTTCGAAGTTCGTCAACTTTTATCTCGAGCAACAGAAAACGAAGAAATAAGACAAAAAGGTAAAAGATAAAAAGTAATAGAAAGCAAGAAACAGAAAATAAAGAAATTATAAATTAGCCTCTAAAGTATAGATGATTTTCTTCAAAACGATTGATATCCCTTCGTATTTTTTAAAGGTGCGTTACTCTCTAAAATCTTTGGAGTGAAATCTATAATTCTAAGAGTGAACACAAAGAATGACAACTGAGCCAGTGTTGAAAAAGAATGGCTTAATTTCTAAGAGCAAAATTTCACTTTTTTCAGTTAAATTATACTTTAAAAATTTTAGAGAGTACTTACCAGCAACGCCAAGAGAGACATCGCCGTGGCGAAGAACATGCAGATCACCATCCCGGCGAATGTTCGGTATCTTGGCCCCATTAGCTCAAGAGCTGCAATAAAATTTATTGTGCAAAAATATTTTGCGTTTTACACGAGTTGATCTTGATGTTTCTATTTTTAATCGTGTTTATGCAATAATGGTGACGAGAAAATGTGTTTCGATCTTTCTTTTTCATTAAATTTTTCTTCAAGTTTTCCGTTTTTTGTTATTGTCAAAAATTAAACAGCCTGCGATTTATGTGTACTAAACATACCAAGTATGAAAGGTATCTGATAAATGGCAGGAAAAAAGAGACCATTCACGGTCCTCAGCGCCGTGTAGATCACGTAGTTTGGACTGAAGCTCGTGGCGATAGAGAATATCACTTCGAGAAACAGAATGGCGAAAAAGGCCGTTCTTCTGCCCCATTTGTCAGCGATCCAACCGAACACGACGTTGCCGAAGAGACTACCCACGTAGAAGAACGTCGTCGACGTGGAAGGCCACCAGCTGTTGTCACATACCAGGTCTAGCTATGTGGATGTAGAACGCCATTAAACTACTTCGCCAGCGCCAAATTGTATATCGGCAAAAGTAATCCAATGATTAACAATAAAATAAACTAGAGAAATTATAAAATAAAAAATAATAAAGTGTTCGCGCGTGTATGCGAGATGCCAACGCATAAAGATTTATGGTTTTTGTTATTTCTTTAAAAATTATCAAAATTCTCAATACAATAAAAATCGTAATTTAATTATTCAATTATTATCACAACCAATTTGCGACGGCAGGGGTGGGTCATCACAGGTGGGGAATTTGCCGGAGGGTGAGAAAGACAGGCTAAACGAATCACACACAAAATAGTACAAAAATAAAGAACAATTATATTCGACAACTCGTTTACATGCAATCCCCGGAGCTGCGCTCCTTTCGCTTGACTCGATACACTCTACGCTCGCAAGAGATACCGACAATTTATGGGCCTTCTACAATAAGTCGCAAGTCAGAAGTTCTAAGCGATCTTAAGTCATAATCGATGAAGTTGACCAATAGCCAACTTGAACGACTTTGTTAAGACTGGTTAAGACTTCTGACATTCTGACTTGCGGCTTATTGTAGAAGGCCTATTACTCCTAGAGTCCCTCTAGTAGGAGTCAAGCCATAAGGGGTGGTGATCTCTGATTGGACACTGCCATTTGCAGTACTTTTGATGTGGTAGTGAATCTGTGAATTGATGTGAGCCAGCTGTTTCATGGTGTAGAAGGCGTGAACGCGAAATCGGACTATCCGGCTCCGGATGGTATACTTCCAGTCTTATGACTTGACTCCTACTAAAGGGACCTACTTACTCCTAACACCGGACGCCGATTATGCTCTACTACAATACGAGTTCCTACTTCCCTCCGCGGTCATCTCAGACGGTGACTGATAAACGACAACTGACTGTTCACACGATCTCCCGACAGCCGGCAAGAACCCGTACCTACAATACTACCCGCTATCCGGGCGAGTAACGCCGACGCGAAGCCGAACATTAACTCGAAAGCGCAACACGATCACAATAATCTTCCCGACACGACAGCACGAAAGCCTAAAATGACTCGACTGTGGCAAAAGAGGCGGGCGCGACTCGACAACGAATGATCCCCTAACGACTCGAATCACAAAACTCGACAACTAATAATCCCAATGCTTGGGAGGATAGCACGTGTCTCTCAATCTCACGACTCTACACGGCGGTCATTAAACCGGCCGCTTTCTGCGACGTGAGCTTTTCCACGTGCGATCCACCCGAAGCTACGAACCCGGATCGGCAGGTTTACAGCAGCGACGACGACGCTCGTCTCACCCTCGTCGTCCTGTTCCTTCCGCTCTTCGCCTCGGCAATTTCGCTCACAGCAGCTAATCGCAATCTCTCTCACAACAGCTAATCGCAATCGCTCGGCGGCGACTTCGCACTTCCCTTAGGCCGGAATCAGACTATGCATTGAAGAATGAGATTAAAGATTGAAAGATTGAAGTTTGACCAATCAGAACAAAAGAAGCCAAAATTTCTTTGTCTTTATTGATAAAATTTCAATCTTTAATGCATAGTCTGATTCCGGCCTTACACATTGGCTCAGCCACAGCAGGAGTGAGGCCCGGAAGCTCCTCGCGGATTCATGTAACGCAGGTCGTTCGGCTCCCCCCTCAGGGGTCGTCACGTCGATTGGCTCTTGCTTATCACGCTGTCTGCGGAGTGGCACCCAGTTGGACACGGCTCAATTGGACACGAGCCACTCACAGCGCTTGAGACTACAAAGCTCCTAAGCACCGGTCGCTGTGATTGATGGTGTCCAATCGAGCCGTGATCAATCGGGATCACCCCCTGTCTGCGTGTACCGCATCGGTCCTCGCGACCGCAAATCCTTGTTCTTAAGAGTGCGTAATATAATTTCCTCCCAAGGGCTGCTTTTTCGCTGAGGCCCTGGAACTTTCCGGGTTGACGGGGAATATCCTAGCAGCTCCTTTTCCAGCTCCATGTCGGGGGCCATATGTCCCCCAGACGGACGTCCGTACGATCCCAGATGGCCGGGAATTCTCACCTCCGGTCGTACTCTGCAACGGGTGCGCGATATAAGAAGGTTTTAGGGCGGCAACGGATTACAAGCAAACATTCAAAACAATACGACCTGCGTGTTCGGGCTCCCGTGTGAGCGGCTTTCCAGCATACCGTCGTCTCTTCTTTTTTCCTTCCGATGTAATCTTTCTTCCCCCGTTGGCGAGTGAGATGGCATAATTATAAAATAATCTAGCAGCTGCCGAGCGCAATCCGTGGCGATTTGAACTTTGACTGAAATTAATCACTAAAGAACAAAAATCTTAACGAAAAGAAAAAAATATTAAACAAAAATAAACAATTACGGGGGTAGCGCACGTTCGCAGGTGCGCTCGCATGCGCGCTCGCTTGTGCGCTCGCCCTCCGAGCCGGGAGGACGCACCGATAGAGTTCCTCTAGTAGGAGTTCTTCTAGTAAGAGTTAAGACATAAGATCGGAAGAATGCCATTGCTGGGTGACCGGAAACAGCACAATTCCACTATGGTTGACAGTTGATAGTCCGATTTCGCGTTCACGCCTTCTACACCATGAAATAGTTGTTCACACCAATTCACAGATTCACTACTACATCGAAAGTATCTGCAAATGGCGGCGTTTAAAGGGACTCGAAATCTGGCTAATCAGAGATTGGTACCCCTTATGACTTGACTCCTATTAGAGGGACTCTACCGCCGATGATTCTCCACAGTGACGGACAAAAATGTCACCACGTCACAATAGACATGATGGAAAACTATTGTAACCGACAAAGAATACAAATCTCGGTGTAGCGACTTTAAGGGATGAATAGTTCTAAAGAAATAATTAACTCGAAGAAACATTGTATCGATTAAATCGTTTTTTTTTTATGTGGCGTTTTTATGTGGCGTGTGTGTAAAGAGCACAATGTATGCAATTGCGGCCATCGCGATTCTGATGAATGTAATCTTCATGATCTTACGAGAACTTGACACATTTCGTAAGCTTTGCATCATGGTATAAGAATACAAGATGCTGTAATCCCAGAATGCGTGCACTTTCGGTCAAATTAATGGAAATTCTTAGATTCGCTCCAAATGTGAGAATAAATTCAATGCGACGATTTTTTTTAATATAGATAAAGCTTCAGATGTGCAAATACAACACATTGAAAAATAATAAAAGAATTTAGTATTTGTAAAATTTCATCAAGCTAAAACTTTAAAGGTTCTCGATTAATTTCAAGTTAAAAGATCAATTTCGAGTTAAAAGAATGATTAAGTTACGATTAAAAAGATCGACTAGAAACTCATTATCATAAATAAGCCTAAGAAATTGACTAATCAATTGATTGACTAATCAATAAGTAATTGACTAGTCGAATATTCTTCTCACAATCGATTGTGATTAATCAATTTGCACTCTTGAATAAGAGTGGTAGATTTTCACTCTTTTTTGGAGTGAAATTGAAGTAAAATTTCTTTTCTTTGGAATAAATTTCACTCCAAAATCTGCCACTTTTATTTAATCCTCAGTACACACAACTCTAGTAGTCCGTATCTACTCACATCCGGGTATTTGTAACCCAGCGTTTTCTTTTGCTTGTATCTCAAATTGAGGTGATCGATTTTAACAAATTTTTTTCAAAAAAAAAAAAGAATTTTTGAGTTAGAAAGTCTAAAATATCGTAGCACAAAAGATATTTTGCAATAAGTGAAAAGGGATCGGAAGAAAACGTGAACTATGAAAATTGGGTGGGGTTACACTAACCCCATTGTGTGTACTAAGGGTTAAGAGTGCAAATTTTTTTATTCTTTTTCAATAATAGCAGTATTTTAACTCTTTTAGAGTGAGATTTCACTCCAAGAAATTTAGAGAGTAAGACTTAAATCTTAGATGATATAGCTTATTATTGTAGAAAGCTCATTATAGAAAATGTATGTGGCAACCCTAAACACTTGAGACCGGATTTGCAATAAATGTTATAAGTTTTACTTTTCTGTGAGAGTCGAAAAACGGAATCTCGAAAGTCAATCAGAATCATTTAAGTTTAGCACGTTATACAAACGAATGATTCTGATTGATCATATGACTTTTCTGAGATTCCGATTAAGGAAGCACCCTTAACTACAAAAAATGGAGAAATCATAGTCGATTACTTTCCTTGCATTCGACTGTAATTGATCAATTTTTACGACTTAAAGGCCATGGCACATAAAAAAATTTAAGACGTAAGACGGGGTGATCCCGATTGATCACGGCTCGATTGGACACCATTAATCACAGCGACCAGGTGCCTAGGAGCTTTGTAGTCTCAAGCGCTGTGAGTGGCTCGTGTCCAATTGAGCCGTGTCCAACTGGGTGCCACCCCGTAAGACTTAAGCATTAAGCAATAGCAGTAAGCAATAGCGAATCCAACATATTGATTTCCTTATTGTTTAAGTCTTACCCCGGATCTACAATAGATTTTTAAACCTTAAGCCTTAAGCCGTAAGGAATGGACAATCACTTTCTTACAGCTTAAGGCTTAAATCACCTATTGTAGATCCGGACTTACGTCTTAAGTTTTTTGTATGTGCCAAGGCCTTAAGGTTTGAAACACTAATGCCCGTATTCATAGTTAAACCTTGTACTTAAGGCTTCCTTAAATTGATCTTTAGATGCTCAGTGACCAATGAAATAATTCATAGAGCATCTGAAGATAAATTTAAGGAAGCCTTACCTCGGATCTACAATGACCAACTACAGTCGAATGCGAAGAGAATAATTGATTGTGATTCGTCCATTCCTTACGGCTTAAGACTTAAAACACCTATTGTAGATCCGGACTTAAATATAAGGCCTGGCTATGAATACGGGCACTATTGTAGATCCGGGCTAAAGCATCCTGTGTATTCGCTGTATGTACGCCGACATTAGTAGCGAATCGGAGTCGGAGTGCGTGGTCGCACACGTGTAAAACACACGCGTCACTCGGCCGATCGTCATTTGTTCGTCGGTCCAGCATCGGTACTCACGCACGCGGGAACACGCGCGACGAAGAATAGAATCGGTGGAGGGAAGTTGTGGGAGAAGGAGGGATGCCGCTGGACCACCAGAGGCACGGTAGAGAGGGCGTTTCATCTCGTTGCGTTTACGCAGGAGACTACCGACGTAAACGCGCTCGTGTTTATCACAAGTGGGGGGGGCATGTACGTGTGCGATCTTTTAGTATGGAAATCGCATAGGCTTGTAGCTCATACACGATAGAACGTACGTATGCATGCATGTATTTGTACGCGCGCGTCCGAAGGACGTTAAGGTGTATTGGTGAGCTTCCCACAGTGAGAGGTGTCCATCACCCTCGTTTGACAAGAGGAACATGATCCCCCCTCGCGCCCTTTAAAGTCCAGTCTCTCTCTCTCGAACTCTTTCATTCTTCTCTGTCACGATCTCGCGTGGCAAATCAGACACGAACGACTCAGGCTCGGTTCCACAAATGTAAAAATACATACTGTACTAAAAGACACGCTAATGATAATTACTTATTTCAAATATTTCAAAATTCATATATCCGCAAATCTATCATAAGTTCATCATCATCATACAGCATCAAATTTATTTAAAATATATTCTGAAGCCTAATAAGTTTAATACTTCAATCAAGATATTAAATTCGATTTGCTTATTATATAAAGTAGTTTTTTCGATCAATTTTATAAAAAAATATTCTACAAAGTAGTTTTTAAGTAATAGTTTTTAAACAATGGTAAAAAATATTCTTAAAAAAAAAATAAATTTTTGCTTTGAGTGCATAATATTTTTTTAAAATTTGTATTAAGTATATTTTAAGATTATTATCAACAAAGTATTCTTTAACAAAGAAAAAAATATTTTGTTGACAATAATCTTAAAGTATACTTATTACAAATTTTAAATAAACATTATGTACTCAAAGCAAGAATTTATTTTTTTTAAAGAATATTTTTCACCATTATATAAAAACTATTACTTAAAAGAAAGAACGTAAATTAAGTAATCACTGTTCTTAAATCGAATAATGTTCTTCTGTCTGTAAGATTAACTTTAATCGCGATTTAACTTGCTCATCTTTTTTTCTAATTGAAAAAGAATAACGAATAAATTGAATCAAGATTAAAGTTAATCTTACATTGATGAAATCAAACCCTTAACGTACCTACGTTTGACCTCTCTATTCACCCTATGTAGATGTAAACGGTGACAGTGAATGTATACTTATGTAATTGGATGTAATAATACTGTAATTAAAGAATTGAAATTCGAATTATAATTAAAATTATGCGCACAGATATATTTCAAAAATTCATTTCTCTCTAAAATATAATAAAATGCTTACGATTTTTAGTCCATTTTGCAAAAATGGGTCTTATCGGTATTCATATTCGTGCGACATCGCAAAATAATGTTGGGCAAATAAAAAAATTGTGCATCTTCTTTTAGAGATCTTTCTCCAATAAGTATAATGAAAATGCGATTGCATCTAACAAGACTTTTAAGAAATACATTCTTAAAGACATTGACTTCTTATACTTGGAACTGTATGAGTTTAAGAATTTGCATTAATTCGAAGATGATTAATTCCATTAGTAGCAAGCAATGTCAGGGAGTGCTGTTCCGAGTTAATAAGCGTGTTCGAAATCTCAATCGAGTACCTATTAGCCTCGACAAATAAAGTCTACCGGTGGGTGTTAATAGTTTTGACACGAAGTTTGATTTAAGCAAATTGCCACTCACGGACTTTCGAGGTCTGCGCGAAACGCGCAAAAGATAAATTGCGCGGAAAGACAGGAGAGTGTGCTCGCTGATGATGATGTTGTCGAGTTATTGTCAAGGGCAGTGCACGCGCCCATAAGGACGTTAATAACACGTGTGTTTTGTCACCCTGACACACTTCGAAATCAATATTAATATGACCGCAGTACTGTTCATTACTGCGATTGTTTGCACTGCTCGTTACACCGATTCGACATCGAAATTAATTAAATCCCACATCGCATTACGATGACAACGTTCCCTTACTTCAAAAGTATTTTTTGTCATTTTTGTAAATAGCAAAATCAAGTTTTATTTTTGATAATAATAAAAAAGAATAAAAAGGAAAGAGTAAAAAAGAATAACAAAGAGAGTCTTCTATAAAATATTTAGAATTAAGTTAAAACAGTTTGATAATCAAAGTTTGAAGAAGAAATTAGGTATAAACTGTTGGTAATATTTCGAGTTGTCACTTTTGATGAATTACTCCGGATTTTTTTCTGGATAATTTATTATAATTTTGTAGGATATATATCAAGCAGATATTTTTATAATAATTTCTAACAATATATTTTTCCGATATTTTAATTAGCTAATTATTTTCTGTGTTATTAAAAATAGTTCTTTTCCTTTTCTGAAAAATATAATTTTTCTAGTTTTTATTTTTGAAATAAGGGAACGACAATACTAATGAAACAAGGCATCGAAGGAAATCGTGAAATGTTAGGAGAAGAAGAAATCCAACGAAACGATACTAAAACTTTGCGTTAGTCTTCCTCAGAATTAATGGTTAATCAGGTTCAATGTTAATTGAACAATTCGTAACTTCTGGCCTATTTTTTTGAATTAACATCGAAATTTGACACGACTTAAAAATTTCTATTCGTCATACGATATTCATTTAGGACTGTGCCAGTTTTATCTATTCGCTTAGGTACGCGTATTTACACGCTCCGGATTTACGCAGACACATGACGCAAAGAGCCATCGAGGCAAATCCTGTCCTTCCGTTTTCCGTTCTTAATCGCTATCACTTTCTACCATATGGAGCCGTACGCTAACGCGCTTCAGTCACCCCTTTTATCGTTTATACATCGCTCGTTTCGTCACAAAAATGTCACGCTGCGCCTGTCGCAACGCGAATTAAAACATACTGCTGATACACATTGTATAGATTTTTCCACAAAGCGGCTAGTCAAGCAAATTCGTTGCGATATTTTTAATTAAAATTGCTATCATTTAAGTTATTCTCACTATTGATTTAAGATACATGCTTTACGACCTTCATGTCCTCCAGATAATGAATACAAAAAGAAGACTCGGAGTTTTTATTTAGTTTCATTTGAATATCAATCTAAAGTCAACGATTTTCAAGCGTTCATACATATTCATATATTCATTAAGCTGCTTGTTGATCCGCGTGATGTTCAGAATGATGATATCCCAAGGAGCCTACGAACAACAAGGAACCGATGGAACAAGCAAGAAGTAATCACTTTACGAAATATATTTATGCTGTGTAGCTGCATAATGCAATAACAAGTCAACTAAAGCTGCTTTCCAAGATTTATAAGAGAATGCAATTATGGAATGTTTGCAAAAGTTTGTGGAGTTATCGTTAGATGTTATTAAAATTTATTGTCAAATTTTTTAGTCATATATTATTATAATGTTGCTTTGAATTATACTAATTATATTCCTTGGCTATCAAATTTAATATTTAACAGACGTTAATTAAATTCAATACTATTATAACAAGCTGTCTTAAGCCACTGAAACTATTTATGACGTACAATCTTTTAAAAACAGCAGATGACATGAGTAAACACGTCTAATCCTCATGGTTTTAGTGCCACACTTGCCTTCTAATTATAAATAAATAACAAACAGTGGCGAATATATACGTTATGAGGCTTCAAAATCAAAATTAAATTCATGATAGCTAAGTAATAGGTATGATGCAGGAAGTTATATCAAATTGTAGCATAATAATATATATAACTAAAAAATTTTACAATAAATTTTAATATTGATAGACTCCACGAACTTTAAATATTTAATAGTTATAAAACTTATTTTGTATATTAACAATAATTTTAATTTCCATGACTTTCTCGCCTGAATCTTGAATGGTTGCGTCAAGTAATAATTTAATTGCAATCATATGAGTGTTGCACATTATTCGATACATATATCGGACTTTAGGTATAGATTATGCATTTTAAGAAGTATACAAAAAATAAATATAAATTATCTCTTCATGCGAGAGACAAATTAGATTCGGCAGGAAGTAGAGGATGTACAGTGTATTCGTCTTCAGCACAGCTGTTTGTCACATGTCAATACGGAAAAGACAATGACCTGTTCCATGGTCTCGCTCAACATGATATCATTAGAGCGAAGCTCCTAAATCGAGCAATAAATCATCGGATCGGTCGGAAGTAAAGTGAAGTATGAGCGCGACTGCCCACGCTCTTTTCCACTCGTCTCTTCCTCGTCAACGTGCGTCCGCGAAAAAAAATACTTCTAGGTCGACCAAGCGTTCCAAAAGAATAATTCCATTGTTTCGTAACAAAACATCTAGTATTAATTAAGCAAGTTATGTAATTTACATGTAAAATATATTTCAATACAAATTAATACTCGAGAAGAGTAAAATGCACAAGTATCATTGTTTGTAGATGTATTGTGTCATCTCAGCTATGAAATTGAAAATTGCGTTACAGAAATGTTTCGGAGACACGTCGTTAGGCGATCGATAAACAAAGTTTACGTAAGAACGCGAGAGATGCGGAAATGAGCACCTTGCGCGAAGACATGAAGAGAAAGAGGGACGGCAAGAAAAAGAGAAACGGAAGTTGGTCGCGTTGAATCCGGCAGCAACTAAGTACGTAGGAATATATACCCTCTGCATGAAGAGAGCTGGCAGTTTGTGCGAGGCGTTTGATGTGACATATCACATGACCGGATGCGGGGGTAGGTAAATTGGTCGGCAATTGCTGACGCCACCAGAGCTGCAACCTATCGGCCAGTCACTCGGTCGCTCATCAACCTTGTTCACCTGTTGACGATTCTTGTTACTGGAATTCTCGCCTATCTCGACCGAAATCTTAGAAATCGTCCGCATCAACGTAAAATGCGCTACGTCACCTCTCGCAATTTCAGGGAACGCATGATGAATCGTTCATCGTGACGTTGATGAATCGACCTATCATTACAGTCATTCTGTCCAAGATTATATAAATTTTTAACGCTGCCTGAGTGTAATTAATTCATACGACAATTCGTTATGCAATAATTTCGAAAAAAAAATCAGAGACTACAAGAGGTACATTAATTCCAGTAATAATTTAATTTGCTAACTCGATAATGGTGTAGCGAAACGTGACATGCATACAAATCAACGAGATTTATTTCCCACGTTTATCGCATTAAATTAAATCCCCGTGCAAAAGGGAGCTAAATTCGGCTGTTGTATTTCACGTCAGTTAAATAAATTTTGCGGATGATTAATTGAAAGAACGGAAATGTAATGGCTGTAATTCATGCGGCCGTAGATTGCACCGAATAAAAACGTGCAAATATGGAGGAGGGTGGATAGAACGAACAAATATACAATGAACGTAAACGCGATACCGTGTGAAGCACTGATAGGTCTAACGTCGCGCTATCAGATATTTTAAGAAATGCACGAGTAACATGTCATAATTTTGATTTATCAGATGTAACTGTTATAAACGAATCGTAGAAAATATTCATGACTAGATATGCAAAATAAATATTCGCTCAATTCACAATTTTGGTACATAAGCGTACTTTTCTCTTTTGAGAAACGAATCGCTATTCGTATTTCGACGGTACTTATGTTATCGCAGAGCTAAGAGAAAAATTTATGGTAGCTGTGACTATAATTACATGATATTATAATTACTGATATGTTAGTAATAATAATTATATGTACAGTTATATCAAAATAATTATCTTTATAATTATATTATTACCATCAAAATGATAGCAATTACAATAATTTAGTAGTCATTTTCAATATACCAACTAATTTTTTATAGAACTGTAATTATTATTACTAATATTATAGCAGCAGTAACCATAATTATAGTACAATGTTGTAGTCACGAATATCGAAAACTTTGTTTAGTGCAAATTGTTACACACAACACACAATCTGCGAGATTATTTTACAGTTTTTTTATGATTTATCGCGTATGTCAATTAATTGTCACGATGTCTGCTATGAGATTACGGTCCACTCAGCGCAGCAAAGTCAGTGGAATCGAATAGAAGAATAAATGAAGAAAAAACACGCCTAGATCTTCGACCCCATGCATCACGATTCCTATTACGCCAGCAGCTCACCGCGTTGTCTAATTGTGGCAATTTAATAATGTCTTAATGAACACTTATGAACACTGCTGCCACGTGATCGCGGGTTTACCCGCCGGCCCAGTTGTTTTCTTCAGTATTCAAATACCGACGGAAAATTGTCCCTACTTCTTTCGGAAATGTGATACGCAGTTTGATTACACGCGGACTCAATATGAACAAATGTAGCCTTTTTGAGAAGCTTTGCAATAGAACTGAAGTATAAAATCGTAAGCAGAATGTCAACAGTAATATTAGAAGTAAAAAATAAGCCACGCTTCATTTATATTTATGCCTCTATATAGGTATGTAAAATAATTTTTTAATTCGAGTTCGAGAAAAGTTCAAAAAAGTTTACATTATCAAAAATTATTTCGTATCACATGAATTACATCGGGAATTTAATCTTTATAAAGCTAGCCATACAAGTAACTTGTCAATCAAGCAGAATTGATAAAAATCATATTTTAAACATGTTTTAAACTTTTTTTTTATAATGTTTAAAGTATATATGAAGCATTAAAAAAAAATGTAAAAAAAACATAATGTTCTATTCTTGTAAAAGATAATGTTTTTTTTAACCTTCTGTCTGTGTATAAACTTTGGAAATTGTCCATTCGGTGACTTTTCATTTACGTTTTTATCAGCCTAGGGCATTAGGTTTTGCACTTCTACATGTGGACAAAAGGTTAAAAAAAAACATTATCGTTTGCCAACCCTGTTAAGCATACTTGTGCCAGTTTTTTGAAATGTGTGTGTTAATTTGCGATAACTGGGTAGTTTTGTCATATATCTATATACTTCAATAAACTTCTACATACATACTTGAGACGTTTACTTAAACGTATGTGGCCGGTCTAACGGGAATTTACGGGAATGATAAAAAAAAATTGGGTACGAGAAGTAATAGGTAACACGCAGAAGATGTGAATCATCTAATTGTGAGATAGATAGACACTTGAAAATGTTAATTTCACCCCTTCTTGAATTCATACACTGAGAAAAAAATTATTAATTTACTAAATGCGTTTAGTTCGTAGTATTTAGTTCAAGTATTTATATATTTAAGTTAAATACACGTGAATCAACAAAACCTTATAATTTTAAACATTATTTCTTTGAATTAACAGCAATTTGTTTCCTCAGTGTATTATTAAGAAAATTGTTCTGTCTGCTTATTCCTTTTTAATAACTTCAGCGATTAAGATAAATTACTTCCTTTTAACTTCCTTTATTTCTTTTATCTTTAGTAAAATAATTAATTTTTAAAGAATAAATTCTTTTTCTCTATCTCTCTCATTATTTTTTCTCGCATTCACTTGTGTATATTCTACAACTCTACTTACTTCAAACTTAATTTCTTTTTTATCTCACATTTATATATTCTTTCGCTTTGGCATTTCGGACCAATTTATAACTTGGTCTTACGCATCTTATTCTTTTTTTTAAATTTCTTTTAACTATGTATTTATTTTTATCAAAGCGCTTGATAGGACTTTCATCCCAAAGCACTCAATGCATGGTAATTTCTCTCTCTCTCTTTCTCTTTCTTCCTTTCTTTTTTTCTTAGTATGCACTGCAAAAAATTTCATTTATTTCCTTTAAAGTTTTTTTTTATTATAAAGGTACCAAATGATAATTTGAATACTTCACAGTAGAAATTGTACCACGAAATGTGATAAACTTTGTGTCTCAACATTTGGCCACTTTGTTCCACGATATCGTGCTTAATCGGAACTAATCACGCGTAATCCGCGCTGCACGATTTAATCCGTTCGCGCCAATCATACTCGTCATCGCCGGCAAATACTTCACGGAAAGCGAAATCGTCCATACGAGAAAATTACAAAGACACGTAACTTCATTCCACGAACGGGACTGCAGAAGACTTGCGATGCATCGCTGGACAAACACCCGGGACACTACGAAGCTAAAGGCCAAGGCAATGTGGGTGAAATCCGATGCTATGCGAGGAAGAAATTTGCTGGCGACGATTAAGGCGTGGGAATATTAAACAAATCGTCAAAGCTTGTTTTGTGTTACGATTGAAAAATAAGGAAACAGATATACATTTATATTCAGATAACTCTTATCTTTTTAGCATTTTTATAATGAATCCGTAACTAACAGCTATATCATCTATCCTATGAAACATGTTATTTCATTTAATTAAAGATATAAAACAATAATTGAACCAAACAAAATCGGCTATATTCTTTATAATTGGTCTGTTAAATTTTTTATCATGTGTTCCACATCTTTTCTGATAAAAACATGAATTTTTATCTCACTATAATAAATTAGTATTGTTGCTGACTTTATAAGTAGTCATCCATTGTATGTAAAAATGCTTTTTTCAGTGGATTATCAGTCTCAGACATACAAAAATGTTAAAATTAGCACAAGAATGCTAACTTTAACATTTTTGCATATCTCAGAAAATCCACTATACGTCTTTAAATTAAAATTAACATTTTATTTTTTATGCAATAACTATGATTTTGAAGAATAGATAATATGAGAGATCTGTATCAATGATTAATGAATTTAATTTGTTAGTACAAATTTATTTATTATAAATTTAATTTTATCATTTATTAGATAAAAATAAATTTAATTGTGGATGAAATAATTTCAATTTTACGAACGTCCCCTTCCCTTCTGTGATATAATTATATCTAACAACAGGATGGTTATATTTTGTTTTGCAGATGTTTTACGATAAGAAAAACACATACATTAAGTGATTACTCGACCCATAAAGTCGAAATAACACTATCTAAATTCACATTCTTTACGTCATATTACATTGCGTAACATATAGAGACATTATGCGATTAAATACGCAAAACACCGGAAAGCATAAAGTGCAAAGAAACCTTCAATCGCCTTTTTTTAATGGAGACATTTTATTTAAAAAATTAATAATTTTGTATATAATAATTAATTTTTAAAATAAACTATTTCAATTAAAAAATGACTTTGATATACAAAAATTCAAGTTCTGTTTTCCATTGAAAGACAAGCGATTTTACAACAAACAATAATAATTATTGTATTTGTCGTAAAATAATCACTTATCTTTTAATGGAAATAGTGACAAATAGGACTTGGATTTCTCTACATCAAAATCGCCCAAACAATTCACTAGATCTATTGCCCACTCGCAACCTGAGTGCCTCAAGTACCTTTATAGATGACGGAAACAATCGTCTCGGCATGCCGGCGAACGGCACGCGGTCTTTTTCGGTGAAAGAGAGAAAGTCGAGTTTACCTCTGTCACGAGGGTGCTGTCGTAGTCCCTGGTGTCGTAGTTCCATCCATATTGGCATTTGACGACCGGCCAGTCGGGGCTACTGACCGGTGGCGATGGCAATCGGGTTGACGGTAAGTCAAACGACGGAGATGTGGTCAGTGACGGGCTATCGGTGGTGTTGGACAGATTGGCGCCTTCGAGCCACAAATCTATTATCTCCGTGTAGTTCACGTCATACATGTGACACTTGGAATAAACCCTCCTGCCATCGGACTTGACCATGTAGGGTAATGAGAGCGCCTTCCTCTCCTCCAACGACATCAGATCCGTCATGTTCTCCAGTTCCGGTATCCTGCACCAGTGCTCTGGCGAGGCGCTCACGAACACCTATCTCGAAATCGCGAGTCTTAATTAAGATTAATTATTCGGACCTGCGCGTCATTTTTGCATCTGCCCTTTACCGCTTGTAGTATTGCTAATTTAACAATTCGATTTTTATTACTACAAGTTCGGCTTTTTAGTAAATTGTGTAAGAATCAACATGTTTGATACTTTTCATGTTTTGTAAATTATAATGTCGAATGGACATATTTTTTTAATTCATTTATTTGTTTTCGTATATTTTATTAAGTTAAAATTTAAATTGTCACAAAATTTCTCTATGCTCAAACAACAGCAGTAAACTCATCAGTAAATTTTATTTATCTGTGAGAATACTGTATACATAATTTAATTAATATTGCATATATATTAATGTTTACCAATATATTCTAATTTATCAACAAAAATATCCATATATTTACGTTATTTATTATAAATGTGCGATGTTTTTTAAAAGATAAAAATATCTTTAAAATTTGTATTTGATAAATTAAGAACAAAACTTATTTCGCGTCGTAAATTTTCTAAATTATACTTTCTAAAATTTTCAAAGTGAACCTCACTCTGAAGAGCGAAATTTTACTCTTAAAGATTGAAAATAGAGCCTCTTTTTCAAGAATTGCTCAACTTTCGTTCTTCAGGTGAGACTTTACTGTAAAGAATTTAGAGAGTACTCAAGGCACTGCAACCTTCATCTCGACAATAATCTCCAAAGCGGAGGGCACATCTCTGAAGCGACATCAGACAACGTGCTTACTTGTGAGAACGCCAAGAAGGCGGCTGGCAGGGTGGCGGGTATGCATAGCAAATAATACATGATGTTCTGGTATCGGCCCTTCTCTCCCACGTGTAGCAGCACCTCATCAAAGTCGATCGAGCTCATCTTTCCGGCGATACCGCGACTCTGCCGTATCTCAACAGTTTGACCACGACGGTGTGAACGATCACCACGGCGACGGCGGCGACGACGACGACGATCGTGCACGATGCGACGGTGGTGTGGTACACCTTCGAATTACACGGCATGACCGCCGTCGCTCATCCTCGAAGGCAGCCACGCCGAATTACAAACGCACGTTTCTCGCCCCCTTCGTCCGAGATCACGCACCGAGGAATCCTCCTCCTCCTTGGTACTGTCTACCCTCCCTCGTCTCCACCACCCCCCGCCTCCTCCTCCTCCACCTCCTCCTTTTTCTCCTCGTCCTCCTCGTCTGTCCCCTCGTCCTCCTGTCGTCCCACTGCCTTCCTCCGATGTACCCCCGAGCCTGTTGAATCGGGCTGTTTCAAGAGCGATGGGCTTTCCACGATTCAGATGCGTGCTACGCACGTCTTGCTATCAGGTACACTGAGCTCAAGGTCGCGCACGGTACCACCAAGATCACTACTACTACTGAACTTAACGAGTCGCGGTTGATCGGCTCCGAGATGTCGATCTGCATCTGGCTGCAATAACCACGTTGCACTTCATGTCTCATGTCGCACAAATTTTGTTAAGTTTGACTCAACACCGCAACGAAGCTCCCCTTTGAGAGCTCATCGGAAGCGTCAAGTCGATCGTGATCAGTTTGGTCCTCAATCGCGAGGACTCGATGAAAGGAAGGAAATTGGTAAGAAGGAGAGCGATAGCCGCTCAACTGTCAAGTGGTCTGATCCTAGTCGATCCTTTTCACTTGCGGCGAGCCCCCTCGCTCGCGCTCTTACCGTCGTTGTCTCGAGAGGATTGAGTTAGTTTCTTGCTTTTCAACAACCCTCCCGCGAAAATCGCTTTGCGACTGTTCACCACGTCTTCTCGCGGTAATAAGGGGATTATCTTGAACGATCACCCCGAGTAGTCTCAAGTGTCATCGAAAGCGCACCCGCGGTTTAAAGTCCTGTAATCGATCACGCAAATAACTTCTGGAGATCCGATTCACTTGATCGCGGCGCTCGTTGCGGCGCTCATTCACTCCTGACTGTTTACGGAAGTGTCCGATTGACTCGCCGTTTTTCTCCCTCTCACTCCTTCTTTCTCTCTCTTTGTTAACGTGCATGCACGTTTATTAACGAACGCGCGTACTCCTGCACTCGCCGCAGCTCGCCGCAATTGAACACTTCTCGACACCGCTCGCGGCTCACTCGCGACAACGCAGCGGCTCCTCGTTTCGCGGCTCGAGGGACCGTCCCTTCATTCTCGTTCACGCACCGCGTCCGCCCACCACGTCACGATCGCGATCACGAGCGCGTAGATCCCGCGTGGATCCAGCCGCTGCGGACAGCAGCAGCGTTAACGTCGTCGTCCTCGCGATAGAGCGGCTCATACGCCGCGGGCATCGCGGCCACGACGATCAGCCATTGCCGGAGAAGATCTCTCTTCTGACTCTACCGAACATCATCTTCGTCGGAGTCTCTCCACCTCCTCTCTCGGCTGATCGAGAGCCGCCGCCGTCGCCGCAGTCTCCGAACGCTCTCGTCCGCCTCGCCGCTTCTCCGTCCTTCTCTCTTTCTCTCTTCCTCTTTCTGCAAACGAAATTCCCTTCGTAGTATGCTATTGTCTATCGTAAGTACTCCGCTGCTAGTTAGCTTCCGTGTGCAACGCGCGAGATCACGAGCGATCTCATTGTCAGACATAGCACCGATGGATTTGACGTAAGGATCGCGTCTTCCCCAGAAAATATGTTATGTTTCACAAAATCGATTTTGCTTAAACCGATAAATGTCATAAACATCAAACGACAGTGAGATTACTTCTTGGAGACTAGAATTTCTTTTCTATTTTTCGTCTAGAAAATAATAAAATCTTTCATTGATAAGCTTGTATAAGTTTCGAAGATATTCACGATTCGGCTTTTCTCTGCTCGGCTAACGATACGATTTTTATTATTTAAAACTTTTGAAGTGAATTTTACTCCGAGGAAAAATCTCACTCTTAAGTATTGAAAACTGAGTCATTTTTTTTAAAGACTAGCTCAATTTCCACTCTTTAGAATGAGATTCCATTCCTAAGAATTTTGAGGGCATTAGGTTATCGTAAAAGCTTATCATTTTCTTTTACTTCGAACTTTGTTACTGAACGATACAATTATTTACTGTAGTAATATAGAGAAGTATATATAGGAGTTATCCTATCATATTTCTTCATCTCTATAAAAGCTTCATAATGCCATATGTTCCCTAAGTTTGATCGGCAAAATATGGTTGAGCTTATTTTTTTCACGTCGTTCAACACGCTAAATTTTGTATCACGAAGAGAATATTTTAGAAAAAAGAACAAGTAGTTATCAGAAGCGAAGTCTCCAAAGAATAAGAAGAATAGGGTAAAACAATCCCATCAAACGCCAGCAACTTGTTTCAAACGACCAAAGAGACACAATCGAGAAGTCTCTTCAACTTAGGTAAATTGTGTCGTTCACGAAGTAAAAAGAAACGAAAAGAACTTTTGGGACAACCTAATACAATGCTGGAATTTCGGAGAATTCATTATTCATGGTATCAATGCTTGTTAATTACGCCTTCTATTCTCTATTCTAATTGTTCTTTTTCTACTAATAAAATATTCTTACTTTTGTAAACTCTTACTTTTTTCAGCGTTTTAAATTCATGTAATCACTTCCTCAAAGTTTTAATCTTCATGATGTATGCACAGATGCAGGGTGTCTCGACATTCGCGAATCAAAATATCACAATAAAAAGGTTCTCGAAAATATTAAATTAAAAAGTATTTTTCGTTCCGAGCAGTACTTTTTGAGATACATACGCAAAACTGGCCAATTACAGATTGTAGTTAAACTACGACCTGTTCGTGAGTCGGCACACATAATGACTAACTATCGATGCACGACTGTCTGTGAGTTGCGCATCGATAGTTAATGATCGCACGTGGCGACCCACATCATCGGTGTAGGCAAAAAACGCCTTCCAACAAAGATAGGTGCGTATCTTCTATTATGTTTGTAACATGTTGTACTATTGTGTTATTTTCAGCATTGAGACATGCGAATGCAAATCTCGCTTGCTCGACGCGAGAATAATTGCGCGTTCTTATTTTCTCTTCAAATCTTTTTTCCCCAGAAAAGTGTTTTATGTCTTTTTCGCAAAGTATACTCCCCTTTGAAAAAAAATAAAAGACATTATTATTACTATTATCATTATTATTATTAAATAGAAATCGAAGTCCGAGTTGAAAATTGATTATTGAAATGAATTTAAAAAACTGCAATATGGAATGTCGAATGATATCTATAAAGATATATGTCGTTTCTGTATAATCATTAGGATAACTCCGGTATATACGCCGCACCTATCAAAAACTTAATTTATTAAGTATTATTTACTATGTTTATAATAAACGAACTATATCATCAAAAACTTTGTACTGTCTACTACTATGAAAAAAATATTAGAGAAATCCGAAATATTTATTTTTCATATTAAAAAATAAACTTTTTGAAACCCTTGCAGTTTTACCGTATATCCCATAGGGTTGGGATATATGGCTACTTATAGGGGGAGGGAGGATATGTATGGCTCATGAAAAATTT
>NW_017295587.1:527125-527364 GCF_001594075.2 Trachymyrmex cornetzi
TAAATATGTATATGAAGTAATAAATAATAATAACAATCTTCCTACATATATTACAAGTGTTATGACACGAGGTACATATTTCATGTAATGCGTTTATTGCATTTAGTGCACTGAATTCAATCTGCGCACTTTGTATGCTTCGGGCATAAATCCCACTCGCTAAAAATGCCGTATATCCCAAACAGGTGGGATATACAAGACACCAAACTAAACAAAGAATACGAAAGCAAAGCACTTGT